>NC_079161.1:43282322-43594405 GCF_947563725.1 Argiope bruennichi | reverse complement strand
ATAAAAGCCTTCCAAAACCAACAATAAGAAATCAATATGCTGAAAAATAATGTTTGTCGTCATTTAGTTCGGTGTTTTGTAGTTTTTTTTCACTGACAAAGGCCACACAATAGAAAATAATGAGTTCGTTCATTTTCTTTAAAAAGTTGGTTTACTCCTTTAATAAGCTATATAGTCTGTTGTTGGTTTCTATTCATAGATATTTATATATTTTTTCATAACATTTTAGAGGCTAGATTGGAGATTAAATGTGTTTTAGAGTGATTTATAAAGATGCGGTTATAATAATATATTTTTGCTATTTTGCTACAAGATATTAATTAGATTTATGAATATACTTTCCTTTAATTTAAATATTTTGCAAGATATACGCTCAATTTTAATTTATTTTTAAAACACAGATTTCGTTATTTTTAAAAAATATTGTTCGTGATTGTTTTAATTTATGTTTGTTATTTTTAAAATACGTTATTCAATATTTGAATGCAATATTCGTTAAAATAAATATTTTTAATTTTCAACCTTAAAATTTATAATAAAACATACATTTCTGTAGTAGCAGAAAAAACAATGTGGCTTATAAGTTTTAAATCGAAATTCAGTTTGAAAATAAAACACTGTTAGTTACTTTTCATTTTATTTCATCAATTAAATAGTATTAATAAATGAATAATAATGAGAGATTTGAACAGATAGCTAACACAGGTTGAGGTTATAAACATTAGTTAAAACTCTTCACACTTAGTGGTTAATATAAACACATTGATTTTTTTTAAAAAAACTAATGTTTTATAATTAATAATTACAATTAAAATCAGCTTTTGGAAGTTTGAAAAAGTTATCTCAAATATAAGCATGTTATCTCAAATAAAAACAAGAATTTTTAACATAAAATGTTACGAATCAGTTAATTATGCTTTATTCTAACAATTCATACTGTGTTTGAATGGATGATAATTGAAATCATAATTATCTTGTATAAAGTTTTGTCACAGAATCTTAATCCTGAAGACTTTCAGAGGACTCTTAAGCAATTCTCCTCCGACAATTACCTAACAAATTTTGGCAACATTAAATACAAAAATAACAAATTAGCTATTCATTCCGGCACCATTCCTTTTAAATTAAAAAATATTCTTAATTGAATCAAAGAATAGCAATCCTGAAGATTTTTAGAAGGCACTCATGTACTTCTACTCTGACCATTGGAATTTATTTTTGAAAGATTGTTCCATATTGATTGTATTAGTTTAGAGGTAAAAATTTCTGGAAGAAACAAACTAATAATAATTAATAAGCTCTCTAACAATTCTTTCAGATTTACCAACTGATCAAATTTGCCTGACATTTCATGCTGGAATACTCCCTCTAAGACAAACTCTACCAATACAAACAGATTTCCATATCTCTTTAGCCTGAATATAATGCATGAAATATCTGAGATTATTTCTGTTAAACTAGTCAAAGAGATTGTTCTTTAAATGCCAAAGGTTAACTTTACGTAGAATACCAAATTTTGTCTTTTAAAATTTTATGAGCATAAATTTGAAGCGTTAAAGCCTGCTGTTGCCATCAGGTTACATATTCAAATTATAACTCATATTAAATCAATTTATAACTCAGAGTTGATGAAAAAAGTAAATAAATGCCTTTGTCATATTTTATCCTTGAATGGTATGACACTATATGTATTTTTTGTTTTAATTATACGATTAAGGATATCATATTGGTGGGTACTGCTGTAATCATCCCATATCCCCACATATTTTATTCTGACATGTCAAATTAAAAATTGTTTCTTAAAAAATAATGTATTTTATAGTTTGCAATATTCAAGAATTCTTTACTTTATTAAAACCCAATCCGCAGCGTTTATACAATATTTATTTAAAAAATTAATGTCAAAAACATTTTAAAATCAGTTTTTAAAAATCGGGTATTTAAGAGTTAAGACAGTTCAAGTCATTAAGAAGACAAAAAAGCGAAATATTGAGAATATCTCTGAATAAAATTAGCTCTTATTGTATTTTGTTTCTTTTGAATAGAATACAATTTTGAATAGAATCAAAAAAATTAAGAGCTAATAATACACTGAAGTTGGATTCAAAATAATAAGAGCCTTATGAGAGATTTAATAGTCATGTATCTTGGCCTTTTATGGATACACATTTCATAAATTGAAAGCTCCTTTGTAATGTTGTATAAAATTATTGTATTATCCAAAAAATTATATTTGGAATTACAGGTTATGTGGCGAAGGAATCATTAATTGATATTTATAAATGAAAACCGCATATCCGAATGAAGACACTGATAGTATTTTAAACAAATTTTTAAATATTTATCTTTTGTAACAAGTTTTCTAAATACTGCCTTTATATTTTGCCTAAAAAAATTCTTATTAAGTAATTAGATTTTAAATAGTTTTGTAGAATCAGCTTTTTCTGTAAATGTAAATGCTTCCAATTCATTTTGTGAAAATTATATTTGTTAGTCATTTTAAGCATTTACTATGTTGAAACCTAAGCAAAATGATTAAAACATGCTTTAATGGTATCCGAAAATCTATTTTGTGCGTAAGACACGTTTTCAGTAACCGATTGAAACAAAAACGTGATACAAAACTGCACTTGAAGTTTGGAAATCATATGCGAAATTTGATAGATTTAAGTCCTTACGTTTTTGAATTATCGAGTTCACATGTTTTTGAAAGTACAGGTCGACTGACAGTCGACCAGTTATTGGATTGGTCTCAAACTTTAACAGGTATCTATCTACACTATAGATGCTAAATTAGTGTACCGAATTTTATCTGCATAATTCTCTTAATCTTATAGTTATCGTGTTATATTCGAACAACCGGACACATTGTAAAGGAGGACACAGTGTGGAATTCCTCTGAACAGACTTTACTAAAACTTTTATCGAAATCTCCAAATTTGGTGCAAAGACCATACACCAAATTTCATCCTCCTAGCTTAAAGTATTTTTGAGTTATCTTTGTTACAGACAGACAGATGGACGTTTCCCAAAAATGTGTTTTTCAAACTCAGGGGTTTCAAAAATGTAGAAATTTGTCAAAATATCAAGATAGAGTTTTTTGACGATTACTATACTTCCTCTGTACTACGCATGCGAGAAAGTAAAAACGGAACAATTAAATGAAAATGGGAATGCACTAAAAAGAGAAAGAAAAGTGATGAAATTAGAAAAATTACTGCAGACGATATTGTTAGAATTTAAATTAAATAAAAAGGATTTTCATATTTATGGAATTCTTTAGTTACTTATGCAGATCTTCATGAGCTATTTTTTTTTGTTTTGTTTTGCGTTATTAGAACTTATTTTAAGCCGGCGTCCTGGCAAAGGTGTAGCACGTCTTATAATACATCTATTACTCCTAATTGAATTCCATGAGCATAGCACAATTGCTCATTTGCACCAATCAGCTTTCCAAATTTTTTCATAACTGTTGCACCATTAGTCGTTATGGATACAATATCTTCTTTCAGGGATAATCCATGTTTCGCTAATTTAGCTTTAAGCAATTAATTAAGCCATTAATTAGCTAATTTATTTCGCCAGTTAGGGAGACATAAAAACAAAAACGTATACTATTTTGCTATGTTGGCGATCCCTGAGCATTAGTGGAGACAATTTAAAAAATTTCTAGTAAATACCGAAAAACCGGTATTTAAACTTGTGAATACCGGTATTACAAAATTGTACCAATGGCTCAAAATACCGGTATTCGGTATACCGGTATTGCAATCCATAATTACAGCCAATAAAATTAAACGAAAAGGGAGCCAACGCCTCCCGATAATTAACAAAAATTTTCCGTAAAAGTAGCTTTATATAAAGATTACTAGACCACTGATTCTCAGATTACATCGTTATGGAATTCACGTAAAAAGAAAGACGAAATCAAATACGCTGCAAAAATGATATACAGAACACTTAAGTGCTAAAGAGCTTTTCTGTTACATCCTCGAAATAAAAAAAATTCTGCGCTTGTTAAGACAAAATTTATGGCACCATTTCCTTTTGTTGTAAAACTGCAGCAGTAATGGTACCTACCGTATTAGCAATATTTCGCGTATTGAGAGTGCAACGGTAAATGTTTTATTTTCCATTTAAAAGTCACAACATTTGGCAACTAATTGGTTTATAAGGATTAATTGTTGCTAAAAATTAAATTAAACATTTAAAGTAAGTTTTTAAGCAAAATATTTTTAAATTTCAAATTTTGTTAGGTGTATGACTGATATTATATTAGTAATTTTACATCATTCTGTTAAAAGTGCTATGCACATCCTTAATTTTCTGTTAAGTTCTGAAGTTAACTGTTAGAATAAGTATATTCAATATCCGCTTCGAAGAGAGGTCAATGCAGTATAATGGTCAGGATAGCATAATGACGAGACTAATGCGAGTTCTCCGTTAGAGTTGCACTTTTTACTTCATTTTTACTTCTGCATTTATATTTAATATATTTTGGCTTTTTCAATTTATCTATAAAGGTAAACATTTTAAAAATCCCAGATTATTTTATCAAAAACGAAATTACTTAAGCCTAAGTTACAAAATATACAAGCGTTTTTATCTTTTATTAGCAATGCTTAGTATTGTATGAGGGCTTATTTTAATTTAATTTCAGAATCGTAAGCTAAGTAAAAGTTTTATTTTTTGGTTTTGGTTATATTAACGTCCCGTTTTAAAGCCACACTAGAACTATTTTGGGACGGACTTCGTAATTTTTAAACGTGGTCAGATGACGAGGACTACACTTGAGTTGCCACCATCTCTCTAAACTTCTACACCTGACCTAAACACTAAACAATAATGACATAATAATGCATTTTTTAGAAAATGATAGCATTCTTTATATGTTTTGATTTTCGTTTATATTTGAAGTTTTAATGAATTGGATAAAAACTAAATATAAAATCTCAAATGTTCTGATAATCAACCATTCATTCCTTTAATTTAATTTTTTAAATTTGAATTTAGGGTCAAATTAAATGGCATCAATATATATATATATATATATATATATATATATATATATATATATAAACCTCTCCCGTTTATATTAATACTGCCATTTATTGTAATAAATCTTCTAACTGCGAGAAAAAATAACTGGATATAACTCAACTCTAGATTCAAAGTATTTTATCCATCTTTTCAACTATTTTAGTCAATAAATTAAGTTTTTATTAATAGCTACACAGATCTAAAAAAATGGGTTTAATTTTGAAACAGTGAAATATTTTTCAATAATTCCTTTATGAAAAATTCCTTTGCTAAGAAAGCCATATTGATTTTATGGTTGGTTTTTGCTTATTACTGATTTACTGATGGATTCTATAAAGCACTTTGATTAAAAAAAGATTAATAACTTTTTATTCAAGAAGTTATGCGTACAGATAAACCTAATTTAATTCCCAAAAGAGTTTCATGAAAAATATTTTCTTTACTTGAAATATTTAAAAATGTCATAGTTTGACTTTCCAAAAAAAGTTAATTCTCAGAGATTTATCAGAACCATAATACTTCCTATTTAAATAAATCTTTCAAAACTTTCTTTTCTATTATCAGAGTTTTTTTTCATGGGAAGACTTGAAATCTTTCTGCAAATATTAGTTTTTCAAAAGTTATTTCTATATATTTTTTTCACTCAATAATTTTTGACTTCTTTAAATATTTTTAAAAAAAATATCAGATCATCTCTTCTTTCAGCACTGAAATAATATCCATGACATGAGATACGTTTTCCTTTTAATTTAAAGCTATTGCAAAACTATTTTTTTTAAATATTCAAGTTCAAAAATACTTTATAAATATAATTTTTTTGATAAGTTGTATCAAATAGATTTCCGTTGTTTCTTTGTCGACATGTTTCTCTCTTTTTTTATTATTAATATCAGTTGTTTTAAAAATGAATCTGCATATATATTAAAATAACGACATTTGTGAAATAAAAGAAGCGTAGTATTCTTAATAAAATCATTTTTTTCCTGTTCTCTTAAATATAAAAATTATTAAATTCATTTCGCGTTTCTTTAAAAAACAATAAGAACTTCTTTTTAAAAATAATAAAAGTTTTTGAAAATACGCAACAATTAATATACAAAAATGTTTTTTTAATAATGTTCTATATTTAATTCCAAAATTATTCATTTACTGTAATATTTATTATGGATTGCTATTTCTTAAAATTAAAAATTATTGAAATTACTAAGCATTTCTTTTTTTAAAAGAGCAGAACATTTTTTTTAATAAAAAGAGGTTTTAAAAACATACTACTATTGATGTCCAAAATTGTTTTCTTTCAATAATTTTTTATACTTAATTCCATAATTATTAATTTACTATAATAGATATCATTGTCTATTTTGAACCAATGGTTTTTTAATTCATCAAGTTGCCACATGTATAGAATTAAAATTAATAAAAAAAATATAAACAAATGATTGAGTTTTAAAAATATTGAAATAGTTTACTTCCATTGAGAAAATGCAATTGTGCCTGATTTCAAAATTCAAGTGCGTTAGCAAGTGAATGAAAAATATATTATAAAATTTTATCTAACCATGAAGCAAGCTTAGATAAACTTAGTTTAGTAAATGAAGGTGGTAAATGAAAACCAAAATTTTAAGTTTAAAGAAAATCCATAATGTGATTCCTTAGTATAATATGACTTTCTTGATTTGTATTCATTATTTCAAGTGAAAATTGGAAATATCAAGATGCAAAAAAGTTTGATAAACTTATGTTTATTCCTTAGTTTTATCTTTTTCATCTTTTTTTATCATAAAACAAAAGTGTCATTCTATTTTTGAAACTTCTTGTTAGTTTTCTTGAGTTAGTTCTTACTTCTTGAGTAGTTTTGTATATATGTTATTTCAAAAATATTTTATTTTGAAAATAATACCACCTTTGATTATATCAAAAGTATTTTCTGTAGAAGTTACTAATATTAAAGTTTTCTTATAAATATATTTGAAAGCTGTAAACCTCTTTTAAGATTTTATTAAAATTATATTGAATTTCTAAACAAAGTTCAAATCCGAATCGATATTTGATCCGCTTTTCAAGGAATATTTTCTGATTAATTTCAAAAGAAACATCAATATATTAGTATACTTAATCATTCTAATTTAAAAGTTTTAATTTCTAAAGATTTTTCAAAATATTTTTAATTATTTTTAATAATTAATAAGTGCGTAATGATGTAAAATAAAAAAAGTATTTAAAAAATTAAAAACAAAATTCAACCAACTTATTTTCTCAATCACAACTAAAAATTAAAAAAAAAAAAACACTAAGAAATTGAGATTTTTTTTCTGTCAAAATTAAGCTTGTTAAGTTTTTGTTTTATATATTGTGAAAAATACATTTACAAAATATAAAGTGGAAAATATTTCATTATCTTTTTTAAAAATTTCTAATCAGAAATTAATAAAATGAGAACTATTATGAACAAATGAATATTTTTGATATCAGAATTTATTACTTAATCATAATTTTATACATATGCTTTTTAGAATGCATTAGAATGAAGAAATTCTTCAAAAATTTTGCAAACTTTCGAATTTTAAATTAATTATTATATTATTAGATAACAGGACAAATTTTTAGTTATAAATAATATCATCTTTTGTTATCTGTAAAACAAATATGTTAAATAAATTTTTTCTTTCTGTTATTAAAGTTTCTGTACCAGATATATACTGGCTAGTTTATGAAGATTGGTGAAAAATTTTAAAAACTGTTCAGCATTCTGCCCTTCTTGTAGATTATTTGATCTTTGAAGTTATAATCCATAATCCTGTCACTTATTTCTAATCTTTAAGTCTTTGAGGCCAAAGAATAGATTAATTTATTATGTCCTGGAGTTGTGAGGTAATTATGGATTCGAAATTTATTCCAAACTTCAAACCGATATCCGTAATAAACTGTTACACAAACCTGTCTTCTATTTAAATTTGAGAAACTACAATCATTATATTTAACCGCCATTATAACAATTAGCTAATAAATATAGCGGTTTTTAGTATCTCGTTCGAGAATGTAACCGAAGGCTTATCTACATCATTAATGTAGTAGTTTTAAATCCAAGCGAAATGATGAAATTAAATGCTTTATAAAAATTTAGTCAAAAAATTTATGTTTATTCAACTTTATATATAGAATAATTCTCCATTCTATAAAGGATTATTTTTCTTGTCTAAGTGCTTAAAGAATATATAACTTTGAAGCCAGCTAGACATAGTAAACCTTTACATGCTCATAATATAACTTTACATAAACAGCAATTACAATGTTTGAGTTCCGCCATCATAATTAGATGATTAGCTACTTAATAAAGTAATTTTTCATCATTTTCGCACAAAGAAAGTGAAAGTTGATTTATGTCGTTATTATGTATTAGTATCAAATCCGACAAACTTGACAGTAATTAATCATGTTAATCTGAACGATAACTCATTAATCACGATGCATTAAATAGCCTTCACTTCCCTAAATGCCAATGACTTATATTTTGTTGGGTATATTGTTTTATGAATCTTTTATATAGCTCTTAAAATGTTGGTAAATGTTAATCTTTGGGAAACGAAACTTCACTCGGCATTTTTTTTTTTTTTTTTTTTTTGTAAAATTGTGTTTTTTCAGAAAAAAAAAATTTCGATGAGAATCACATACTAATTACATATGAATATTTTTCAATCTTATCTCACATCCATCAGCGCCCTCACACAAAATTTTGAGGTACCAGTAAATTATCATCCTATGACAACAATGCAAGTACCAAAAAAATTTACGAGATGGCGCTATATGATATTGTTAGCATGAGAGGAGATAGGAAACGGCTCTAATAGTCATAAAAATGTAGTATTTTCTGTGTAAAAAAAAGGAAAGTTTTTAAGTTTATCTATATAGGTGTCTTCAGGAAAGAAACCTATACCAAAAAACTTTCGGCTTAAACTGAATAATATTGTGACTATAAGAGGTTTAATTTTATTAACTGTAATGAAAATATTCAGTAACTCATCTTAGCAAGTGCGTGCTTGGCAAGGGGTAGCTCAAATTCACTTTTAGCGTCGATCCAAAATAGAATATTTATCTTTTTAGCATAGCGTGACAGGGAAAACCGCTGTGCCATCAAGTATGAAGTACAGAAAAAGGCTTTTATCTTTTCTGGAATACGTACATTAATGCACGCAGGATTAATCTAATCTTTGTTTAAGAGGGTCAAAAATAAAAGAGGGTTTATCGGAAATGTTTGCAGGTGTGAAAAGTTTTTTCCATGGAGGCGGGACAAAGAAAGTAAAATGTGGTAAATTTGGTGAATAATTTATAACTACATTTCACCAAATTAAACGTGGAATTTTTGACTTGACTTCTGAAAAATAATTTTTGATGCCATTTGTTTCACAGAGCATAGGTTTATGGTCATTAAAAAAAGATAATGTTAATAAGAAAGTTATTTCTTGTAGACTTTCTACCGTCATTTGTGCACGTAATATGATCATATGAACACTTAATAGTTATAAAAAATGTGTTGTATTCATACCTGTATTGTGTTGATATCAAAAATTTAATTTCCAGACAATTACCACAAGATAATTCCCTGACATTATATTGTGATAATGTCAAACAATGATAATAAACATCTTCAATATAATTATTGTCTTTGTATAATCTGCAGAGTGCAATAATTTAATAATTAAAACATTTTAGTTACAACAAATTTATTTATAAATGTGTTTATAATCTCTTTCGAATAATTCTAAGAAAAGTGCATGTATTTACAACAAAATCACCATCGTAATTCAATATTCCTATTTTTAGATAATTGTTGTGAATAAACCGCAGAAATAAAAACAATAGATATTCCTCTTTATATATATATAGAAAGTAGGCGAGAAAGCTTTGGTGACAGCAGTCTTGCTGTTGCACTAGTGAGAAGTTAAAATCTCATTCTATGTGAATTCTTACATATCTAATGTTAACTCTGGAATTTTTAATATATAATTCTACGAAATGGGTGTCATGTTGTGTCTACAATTCTTAATGATGATGTCGTGTCCGCGTTACCAAGAAAAAGGGGTGCAGTAGCTTCTGAGGGCAAAGACCCCTGAGCACCCGAGGGCAGAAGTCTGACTTCTAGCTCATATGAAGATGAAACTCACACATTCGCTTACAGAACCCCTTTTTACAGAGTCACACATTCACACACCTTACAGATAGAACACAGATGAAGAACAGCCATACCCGATCCGGCATTTGAACCCGGGACGCCCAGATCTACAATTCTTGCTTCATAGAATAAGTAAGCCTTTGTGGCAAAAGCTCGTTAATTGGCTCATAATCCATTCCCCATCCATTACAGAATCCATTCAATATCCATTTTGAACTAATGTTCAATATCCATTACATCTCTTACTCTATTCCTTACTATTAGACTATTCCGTAGATAAGCAATATGGCAGATTCGAGGTAATATTTTTGAAATTAATGTTTGAAACTTATCCTAATACAATGTCACTCTATCAAACAATTTTTATTCTAATCGGATTAAGTAATGAAATCACACGCGATTCAACGAAAACTTTCTGTATATGTATGATAATATTATTACTTAAATGCTAATTTCTTAGTAATTTATCTGACCCTAGGGTATCCTCAAGTCAAGAAATTCCTTAATGTGTATTCGTTTCCTATCCTAATCGATTTAGTCTGAAGATTAAACTAATTGTTATCATTTACTATTATTTCCCTTTCAGTATCTCCTAAAATGTTATTCGGTTCTCTGCGCTTTTCGTCCATGTTTCCTCCAGGCTAATAGGAAAATTATACATCATTTTATTCTAAAGCAAATTATAGCTCAAGTTTTATTCCGAAAGAAAAGTTGCAGAGAAAAGCTGAGTTGAGCTGGAGGAAACGATAATATCGATATTCGATGCCAGCGTTGAATCGATTGAGTTGTATCGTGATTTCAATTCACACGAATGCAAAGATGTATCAAGAAAAAAAAAATGAGAAGTTTTTTTATATGCATATAAACTAATTTGGGGTACATATTAAAGTGTATTCTTTTTATCGGTTTTTTTTATCCAGTTGAACCAGCTAATTTCATGTTTCTGCGAAATATTTTTGCATGTATTAAAAATAAAAATCGTTTGCGTTTGTAACAGATGAAAGTTATATATGGTATTTTGTATGAGTTGGTGAATAAGAATTGCTACTTTTTATTTTAAACAAAAGATGAATTTGCGTTTCTAATCCATTTATAACTTGATGTTCACTATTTTCAGTCATAGTCATCAATAAAACCATGGATTGTCTGAATCAATGCAAAATATATTGTGTACTATGATGTCATCAATCTATAATTATCATTCACAAAATTTAGATATTTTTATTCTTCTAAGCTATCAATGAATAATGGCGTTGTAACTATTATAAATGTCAAAATGAATAGCTTCTCATCAATGTAAAAAAATTTGATATCCTGGTTTTGTATTTAATTTCTATTAAAATTGTTAACCCGTTAACTGGATATAACGAAATGGTAAAAGAACTGAATGTAACTTAATTACCCGATTACCATTCTAATTTGAAATAACATTACCTTTCTTCCACAGCTTTGAAAAAAGGAAGAAAATTCTGTAATTATCTATTTGATGAAAAATTAAAACGGTTTGAATTTCATTACAACAGTGAAATCTATTGTTGCAAATTACATAAAAATAATATTTGTCTAAAAGAATCGTCGAAATTCAGAAGAAAAAAAATTACAGCAATAATACTGGTATCATTAGAAATTTATATCTTTTTTTCTTATTTTTGCAGTGATATGTAAACATAAAATATCTTTTGATTTGTATTTTGCTGTTATATAAAAGGGAATAAAAAATTATCTGTAAAAAATGAATTACAAAGCATATCAAAATGTCTTTTCATTAAGTTTCAATGTTTTCTATTTAGAAAGTTAATTTGTATTCTATTACCTCATATAGGGAGTAAACGAATGTAAATTATTGTAATTTGCAACAATTAAAGTATGATATTTTAATGAATTTCTGCATTTTACACATACAGGTTAGTACAATTTTGAATTTTAATTTATAATTTATTCTCTTTAAAAACGTTTTTACGCCATCTTTCTTGAGCATCAGGCTACCTATAAGACACATAATAAAGATTTTAAGTTCTGAAAGCTCTAAAATAAAGATATATATTTGTTTCATTAATTACATTAAATATAATGATGATTAAACGGAACAGTATGTTGAATACTGTCGAAAAGATTTTATTCTTTTTCAAAGTATAAAAAAGAGAGAAATGAAAAAACAAAATCGAAAGAATAATATTAAAATTCTAATTTGGTTCTCTGGCAAAAAATGCTTTTAATACTTGATATTTCATTGGGAAGCTGCAAAATCGCCAATTTATAATTTTTATTTAAAACATTACAATAGAGAAACGTTTCTTGTTTCGCTGCAAACGATTTTTTTTTTTTTATCGAACAAGCAGTCCATGATGGAAAACGAATTAAAATTCTGAAAGCATTTTGGCGGGAAACATATATTATTAGTATAAAAAAATCTATATATATATATTATCCATGCTGTTATTTTAAAGGTCAGGTTCTGATATTTATTTTAAATTAATTTTCACAGATTCAACTAAAATGCAATATATTTTTATTTTTTTTCAAATTAAGCTTTTCAACATATTTCATCTCATTTGCAAAATATTCATTTCCTATTCTCAATTCTCTAAGCAAATATTAGTTCTTTAAATTTTGAATCGTATTATTTTTTATTAATGACTAGCCGCCTTTGGCGACCAGCCGGTTCGCCAATCTTAATGCTAGTTAAAATTTTAATAATTAAATATTTTATGTAATTCCTACTTTAATAGCTTCTTCATCAAAATATATTAAAACTTCAAATTTTGATAGTCATGTAATTCACTCATAATATTATAAAGGCCTTCAGTCATAACGTAATATTATCTCTCTAATTTTCTGTTAGCTCCCGTAGAATTTATGCTTTAAATTAAAGTGGAAAGAATTAATCTGAAATTAATATCATAATAAATTTTACTGAAACAAAGCATTTTTTTATAATATGATTACTGATAACAGAGTCACTGAGCGTTTAAACTTTATGGGCACTAAAGAATATCTTTCTTAATTTATGTAATATCTCAAGAATTTGTCAACAAAAATTTCTCAGATTCATCATGAACAGATCGATTCATTAACAATGTTTCATTTTAAATGCATCAAACACTAAGAAAATAAAAGGAATCGTTTAAAATAATCGGTCGAAAACAGGTTTAAAAAACTACTTAAAAAACGATGTACTTAAAACTATAAGCATATACAAAAAATATATAACTAACATAAATACAATTTACTTACAAAAGCATGCAACTAACCTAAAAATAATTTAAATCATCCGTTGATAACGGTTGTCATGGCAACAGTCTGAAAGCGCATGCGTGAATTTTCTCCGCCAGCTCCGGTAAGGCAAATGCGTGAATTTTTCTACGCCAGTTGGGGTAACGCTATGCAGATTATACATTTTTAATTTCCTTTATTCTGTGTTATTTTAATTCAAAAGTACTTCAGAATGAATCTGAAACATGGATTAATTAACAATGTTTAATTTTAAATGCATAAAACATTAAGAAAATAAACAGAATCGTTTGAAATAATCCGCCGAAAAATGTTAACCCTAGCCTTATTACTGTTGGGAGAAAAAAAAAGCTGAAGTCTTATTCATTTGGCGGTGGAGAAAATGGAAGATTTTTTTGGCGTTAAAGTTGGCGGTGGGGAAAATGGAAGATTTTTTTGGCGGGAAAGTTAGTTTTTAATTAATAATTAAAATTCTAATTAAAATTTCAAAAAATGGGACCCCAGGTGCACATTCCCGACCTCTAAGGTATACATGTACCAAATTTGGTAGCTGTATGTCAAATGACCTGGCCTGTAGAGCGCCAACACACACACACACACACACACACACATTGAGCTTTATTATAAGTATAGATTATATGAGCTAGAAGATGAAAAAAGTTTTATACCTTTTTAATGCAATGTTTCAAATATTCAATAAAGCTTTATTATTCCTTCTTTCTGTTATTTTCCACTTTCTTTAGAAACAAGTAATAAAGGTTTGACTAGTATAATGTAGTAAAAAGGCATATAAATGCAATAGTAAACAATTTTATAAGACTGCTTAATGTATTTTCGTATCAAAGCAAAAATTTTGCTCTACCAAATGTCATTCTTTTTTTGCCAAGTAATATCTGAAGTAATTCTTTGAGTACATTGAAAAGAAATTTCTTAAAATGTTATTTATTTGTCATAATATTTGTACTAGCTTCCTTGAAATAACAATAATAAGTACAAGGGGGGGACCAGTTGATTCCATCGTAGCTAAGATAATTAGACAACAAATCTAGACGTTTTATACCAATCTAGACATGAAATTACTATAGTATAAAATTATTGTCAAATAAGAAACCATTTTAACTAAATTAAAATTCTATATTTTAAAATGATATTATTTTATAACTTTACGCGAAAAATTCTTGAATATATAAAAATTTATTTCGTGTATTTCAGGAATGGCACTAACAATTTGGATCAAATTTTATATTTAGATAAGGTTTTGCTTTTTATATCTATCTATATAGGTGTCTTTTCTGAAACAACGCGATTTCAAACACATACACAAAAAAAAATTTATGATTAACTAATAGAGTTTGTCTCTATCGGCTCTCATGCTGACGTCATACAGCGCCATCTCGTATTAGCATTGTTTCCATTGGATGATAACCTACTGGTACCTCAAAATTTCGTGAGATGGCGCTGTATGGCATTATCGGAATGCGAATACGTTCGGCTCTTATCTAATAGAAACGATTCAATTATTGTGTTTACCAATTCGAATAACATATTAGACTAAATGCGTTCAAGATTTTTTTATTTAAATAACCAGTTCAAATATAGGCAAGATAGAAAAATATTGACATATAATCAATTTGTGATTCGAATCTACATATTTCTCCAAAAAAACACGATTTTACAACAAAACCTGCCAACTGATGCTCGGTTTCCCATATATTACAATAATAAAGATTCTTATAAAACTGTTTAAAATATTTTCACTATCAAAGCAAAAAAATTTTCCTTCTATCGAATTTTGATAATTTTTTGCCTAGTAGTATCTGAAAGAGTATTCTTTGAGTATATTGAAAATAAGTTTATTAAAATTTTTATTTTAAATTTGACATTATATTTATTCAAGTTACCATGAATTAACGAACATTTCAAAAGTAACAATAATAAGTACTGGCAAGAAACCAACTGATTCGTCCATCGCTGAGAGAATGAGGTAACATATCTAGACATTCTATACATTCTATTCGCCACATTGGTGAACTCGGACGATGAACCTTCAACCTTCGTACAGCTGTTGTGGCTCTATCTACCCTCAACCAAAGTCGTCAGACTCACTTGACGCAGCAACCCGAAGTCGTCAGATTCACTTGCCGCAGCAACCCAAAGGCGTCAGACTCAGTTGACGCAACAGCAATCACTCACCCACACACGCTCGTCATAACGCTTGGAGCTGTACAAATGGGTACAGGCGCATTAAAATAAATCAACAGCTAATAAATACATCATGACTCAACAGCATATCGTTCGTCTCACCTCCGACTCACTGGACTAACAGAGTCTGTAGTGAATGGCTTATAAGCCAGTTAACAGCTACGCTACACGATCGATTGCTTTTGTATTGTGGTCTTGTTACTGGGCTGCTAACCACAAGTTCCCAAGTTCTATCCTCACTCATGCAAATCCGCCAAAGTAGAAACGAAATTTTTCTGACAGAGCACTATTGTGAAATTAAAAGGAAATGAAACTAAATTAGAAACAGATCTAACTAAATGAGAGTATAACAATAATATTTGAAAACAATATTATTCCTTTTATAAATCAATAATTCGAATTGTCAACAAATCTTTAGATAAAGTAAAACATAGTATTTCTTCGTATCTTCACGCATTGTTTAGGTGGAAAGTAGGAAGGCTAACTTTTCCAACTGAAATGTAGTCGACAGGATGAAACTATGTTTATCTTTACTTTCTCGTATACGCAATATAAAGTAAAGTAATCGCCAAAAACTTCAAACACGAGATTTTGACAAATCCCCAAGTTTTAGACCTCCCTGAGGTCGAAAAACACATTTTTAGAAACTGTCGTCCGTCTGTCTGTCTGTGACAAAGATAACTCAAAAACGCTTTAATCTAGACGGATGAAATTTGGTCTACGATTTTATTTTACAAAATTGCAGATATCTATAAACATATAATCAAAATACCCTCAGTGAAATTCCGTCTGTCCAGCTGTTCAGATATAATTTGGCACGATAGCTTCAAAACGAAGAAACTTATGCAGGTAAAATTCGATACACAAAATTAACATCTATAGTCTCGATAGCTTCCAAATTTTGGGCCAAATCTAATTACGGATTGACTTGTCTGTCGGTCTGTACTTTCAGAAACATGTAAACGCGATAATTCAAAAACGTAATACCTTAAATATATCAAATTTGGTACTTTATTTTGTAATTACAAGTGCAGTTATGTGTCCAATTTTTGTTTCAATCGGTTGAGAAAAATCTGTTTAAAATCCAATTTCGATTTTTGGATCCATGCCATTGAATAATTGCCAAATAACTCACTAAAGATGACACGATAGATTCAGCAGAAATCTAAATTCCAGCCAAAAGGTAATATTTCATAACTATTGTATGTCCATGCCATGTAAGGGGTTCTATGGCATGACAAATTTATTTATGGGAAGATTACTATCACTCCTACTCCTTTCATCCTTGAATTTCTTCCTTGACTGACAAAAAAAGAACATTTGTACAAATTTTTGTCTATTCTATTTTTTTCAACAAAAAAATACATAATGTATATACTGATTTGGAATTTTTATCACCTATTCCCATTTATATAACACATAATTAAATAGATTAGAAAAATATCAATAATACAAAAAAAGAGTCAGAGAATTAAACCAGTAGGATAAAACTAGAATTCCCTTTCAAATAAATTTTAAAATCCTTTCACTTTAATCCTATAAAATTCTCTTACGTTGCATGTCAGAATTTTCATAATTTTTTTTTTAATTTTAACATGATGTTTTGTTAATAATTCATCAATACTTTGATGAAATTATCAAATTGCATAACAGTTTTGGAACATTTTTTCATACTTTTCTCTCATACGTGATAATATTTATAATGTGCAAAATTCTTGAATTTAATTTTCAAAAATTTCAACTCAATATTAGAGAAAGGAATCTAATAAAAAATATTATCAGAAAGAAAGCATGCATTGAGTCTTTACATATATATATATATATATATATATTCAAATTTTCAATTAATAAAATTTCAATAAGCAGGAATTAATTAAGTTTACTACTAAGATGAAGCACTGACAGACATCAAAAAGAATGGTTTATTTTAAAATCGTTCATTTGATACCCACATTTAACCAAACATGAATCTTTCTTAAAAATAAGCCGGCCTCTTCTGTGCTAGTTTTCCGATTATTTCCTCTCTTTCTGTTTGTATCATTGTGAGTGCCATCTAGCGTCGGCTAGTGACATTATATCCAAATCGGTTCAATGATTGGATTACGTAGATTTTAATGAATACGAAATTTTAGAATACGCATTGATTAAGAAGGCTTAGCAAAAATTAAATTCCATCACTCTTCAAAATAATTTAAGTGAAATTGTATAATATCATCATTAAATCGCCATTAAAACGCTTGCAATTTTTCAAGTTTTCTATTATATTTTAAAATAAAGATATGTGCGTGGATTTCAGAACACAGAGTAATGAAAATTGTAACATTAAGTAACTATAAACTAACTAACTAGGCTAACTAACTATAAACTAACTTACTTATTTTCTACTCAGAATAAAACAGTGTTTTCATCTAACCATTTTTAAGTATATTTTGGATGGTAAAGTTAAAAATGGGCCAAGCAAACTTTATTTTTAAAAAAGAAGAAAGTGCAAATTAAGTTATGTAGTGCCGACTACTGTTCTTGATTCTCACATTAGAATTTTTTTTAAACATTTTTATTAAATATGTTGAACTTTACTAAATTTACTTTAAAGTTCTTCCCTTTCTGAATGTTAAAATTTTCATTTCAAGGCGAGCTCTTATAATGTCTTATGTTAAAATAGAAATAAGGAAAACTAGCAATCCATTGAAATAATATTCAATAAAGCTGATGCGATAAAGGTAAAACGTGAAATAAATAAAATAGATAAAGTTTTATTAATAACTAAGTTTCAGAGTAAATATTATTATTGGAACTTTAGTAAGTGCTCTTATTTTTTCATAGAAAAAGTAGTTTCCTTGGTATTTCTATACCTAAAATATTTAGTGAATAAAAATTTTAATTTTTTTCATCTGAATTTCGTTAAAATTATTTTAACTAAATACCATTTGCTTTTAGCTTCCTTTTATGGAAAGTGATTTAGTTATTAATTTATTAACTACCATTTTTTTAAATTTTTGTATATATAAGTTACATATATTTAAAATAATGTGCAACATTGTGATTATAATCAAATTATGTTGTGATTTGAAAGAATTTGATATTTTTGGATAAAAGTTTCAATGAAAAATTAAACACTAAAGGTTCAATAAAAAACTAAACACTGATTGAGTAACAGATCTATCAGTGTTACTTAATCTCTAAATTTGTTACTATAACCTCTAAATTTGTTATTTATGCATGTATTTCATTATAATATGAAAACCAAATCAAAAATTTTATACTTCAAATATGAAATTTCTGTTCCGTTCAACATACAGACGAATTTCAAATTTGTTCGCTTGTTGTAAAGAAACAAAGAACTTAAGAATTTTATGCTTCGTAGCATATTAAAGAAAATCGTATATGTTCAATAGACAAGCAGTCAAATAGACGTATTTCCAGAAAAGTGTTTTCGAATGCAGAGAGATCTAAAATGTCATCAAAATGTCGAGCTCACATTTTTTGATGTTTGAAATTTACTTTTCTTTTGTATATTCTAAAAAATTGTATAAGTAAAAAATTATATAATTATAACATAATAATAATAATTCGATGACAAAAATAAAAGTTAACAAAAGAAGGCATAAATTGAAAGCTTATTATCCGAAAAATAAACGAGCTTTCCTGGTTTTAAAACCCTATTATAGTTTCTGAAAAGATTTAAAATAAATAAAATTAAAACAGATCCAAATTAAAAAGTCTAAACTCCATTCATTATTCTAGCTCTAATAAATATATCTTATAATTAAATCTCGGAATAAGTTAATAAAAATGGAATCTTTTGTAACAGAAGAGAAAAAAAAAATGCATTGATCTGCTGTTCAGGGTGAATTAGTTTTGCACCAAAGACGTACGATGGAATATTTTATCTTCCACAAAGACAGATATGAATATTCAACAATGAATATTAAACATTTGCTGAATATGTATGTTCAGCAATTAAAAAGGGAAAAATAAAAACAATAGAATGATTGTTTGATCCAGTTCTTTTTATCAAGATTATGTAAATTCTGAAAAAATAAAATGAAGCGAAATTTAATGTAATAAATAGAACTCTCAGACGATTTCTTTTACAAAGTGGTGAATATCTAACTTTTTTTCCCCATCTCAACTGAAGTATTGTTTTCATAGTTTTAAAAGAAAAATAAATATTTTTACCAGTGGTTAGCATCAGCCTTGAATATGTATATTTTGACTCCCACTGTGTTCTTTCGGGTGAATTGTTGCTGAAAAATGAGATATATGTGATATCTGACATGAAAAGATCGATGTTTTTCTTTCTTTCTTTTTCCCTTTTTTCCTTTTTTTAAAAAGATTATTTCAACTCTTGGCAATTCAGCGAAATGTTAGGAAGTAATTTACGAGTTACTGCACATTTCAAAGAGGATAATTCAAAGTTTGTTATTTTTAATGCGGATTTTGTTTTGGTTGAATTTTTCAAACCGTTCTTTGACAGCATTTTTATTCTAAATGGTTTCTGATTTGTTAGCCAATCTTCCTACAAATTTATTGACAATTTTTATTAAAACAGATTTTCTACGCTCTTGAAATGGAAATATTAATAACAATACGTTTTTGAACTACAAACTTTAGAAGAAAAAAAAGCGGAAAATGATTAAAGAACAGACGATTTTTTTTTCTTTTGAAAATAATCTGTTCTACAAAAAAAAATTATATATTAGAAATAATGTTGATATTAGTGTATTTACAAAGAGTGTATTTTAAATTTTTTGGGTATCCAAACTTGCTGATATTTAAGAAACGCTTTTCTATATACAGTAGACTCCCGATTATCCGCGCCTGCCGCACTAAGTGTCTTTCTTTTTTTTTTTTTTTTTTTTTTTTCAAGCAAAGAGAAAATGCTTCCATAGCAAGAAGCAAACACAAATGACTGATTTCTTCAAAAAGGTGTAGTTTTACAGTTATGCTTTTGTAATTACATAATATATTACAGTATTAAAACAGTACATATATATTAATTTTTCTGTGTATCCTTGACGCCTCTCGTAAGTATAAAGCACTTTTCTGTTTTCATTAACAAAATGCATTTTAGGTTACTTTTGAGTGATATACTAAAATATTAAGCGTTAGTTAAGCATTTCCTGCTGTTTATTTTACGTTTTATTATACATAAAACGATTTTTCAAAGTTGGAATGACTGTTTTCTCTTTTGTTATACCCGTTTTTAGCTTTTTTCGGATTATCCGCGATTTTTGTTATCGGCGGTGGCCGCGCCACACAATTACGCGGATAATCGGGAGTGTACTGTAATTGAATGCGCCATTTTGCGTAGGACTTTCGGTTTTTCCTTTTTTTTTTCTGAGATGGCATATGATTTAATTTGTTGTAACTGAAGTGTTATTTTAATAACGCTTTTTTTAAGCGATTTAAGTATCATCCAAACGTTATTTCCAATTTCAATTTACTTTGTTATTTCTCTTAAATAAGAATTTAAATCATACAATTTGAAATTTGTAAGGAATTTAATTAATTACTATTGCAACATTAGTCTTCATATGCCAGTTCAACAATCTTCATTAGACATTTTAAATATAGTGAAAGAAGATTTTTCTTAAATGACAATCAACAACTATTCGTCAGTTATTTATTTATTTATTATTTTATTTTCGTCAGTTATATTAATCAACAACTATACGTCAGTCTATTAAAAAAAATAATTACTGAGGAGCTTTTTTCAAAAAGAATTTTTTTTTCATTTTTGATGAGTAAAATCTTTTATATTAAAATTCTTGATATTAGTCCGATATTAAAATTCTTGTTTTTAATAATTATTAAATAGGAAGAGTTTAACATATACTCGATATTAACGAATTTTACCTTGAAACTCTGGCCTAAATTTTTAAAAATATATTTTGTTTTCTTGGTGGAAAATAATTATCTTTTACCTTTATCCTCGGTTAGCTTGCAAAAATTTTAAATCAGTATCCGTGTCTGCAATATGTAATGCAATTGTTGGTATCCAAAAATTATTTTCCCTAACTATAATGAAGCTTTTGTTTGGGTACAAAAGAAAATGTATTGTAAACCTGGTAGAAAAAAAGTATGCATTACAAAATTCACAAGTTGAATCGAAAATATGTTTGTCTTGAGTGTCTTACCTCGTGTTACATCCACAAGCCTTGTCTAGACAATGAGAGATAATGAGATAGTAAGCTCTCTTATACAACAATAGTTTATTTTATTGATAGCATAGAAGTATTTTATTACTGTTGGTTTCATTTTTCTAGAGTTTCCAACGTATTTTACTCAAGAAAAATTTTACTTATTTCGTAAGTATGTAGGAGTGTTATGCTTTAGATGATTCTAAAAGTTCATTATAGCGGTTTCAATATGTTTCCGTTCATAGAAATATTAAGAAAAACTAATACTCTAGTAAAAACGAAATTGTGTCAGGAAGTATATAGAAAACTATTTTCTTCCTAGAATACACTTATACACACGCAAAAAAATTAATTTAGTAATGCTAATGTAACCGCCTTAGGCGAACAATTGATTCAAAAAGAATAATGCTTCTGTTTACTTTTAATTAAATATCTTATGCACACCTTATTGCTTATGATTGATTCAAAAAGATATTTTTAAGAATCCCATTATGACAGACATCATAGTCGTGTTATTTTAATGGCCTTACGATTTTGCTTTTTATTGATTACTTCATATTTATTTCCTTTCACACAGAAATGTGCTGAAAGTTACACTTTCATATATTTAATTTGCAATAATAATTAACTTTTTTTTTTTAATTTGAGCATTTGTCAATGGGATGGCACCACGTTATTAAAAGATAATTTTTCCCATTCATGCGTAACGTGCTCGTGCAAGTAGGTGTAATTCCAGTTTGTGTGAAATAAATTGTTGAAAAATAGGGTTAAAAATTTTGTTAAAAATTCATAGAAGAACGGAAATTTAAAGTATATATTAAAATAATGATATCATTAAAAAATGATTTTGAAACTTTAACATCATGCAAAAATAATTTTTGTGCAATGATATTTGTGAAATTAAAGCAGAAAAACGCCAAAATTTCGCTTAATTTTTAATTAATTATAATTCTAATTAAAAATCCCTCCGAAGTGCACGTTTCCGATATCTTGGTATACATATGTAAAATTTCATTGCTGTAGGTCAAACGTTTAGGCCTGTAGAGCGCCAATACATACACGCATTATTCTTTATTATAAGTATAGATACGAACCATACTAACGGAGACAAGACCCATAACATCATTGTACTGTAGTAACTGTCCTAACATTGCACATTCTAACTTTCACGTTACAATTACTTCGCTTTATTAACCATTTGAAATGAGCAAATGTAACAGAGAATCACTCTGCCTTAGCTTTCAACTATGGAAGAAAATAATGCGATTGAATTTTTAACATGACAATAAAAGCCAGTTGAATATCAGTTCAGCAATGGAGTCTATTGCTTTAAACTATGCAAAGATATTGTAAAAACATTAACAAAATTTCTACGGTAACTAAGTTGGTTTTATTAAAAAGACATTTTTTTAAAAATTTAAAATGGTGTAAAAATTAATTTTATATGCAATCTTTTTGAAAATTATGAGGTGGAAAGTTATGGACAGCTAAAGTTTTTCTTAATGTTTAATTAATCAAAATTCTGATTGAAAATTCAAAAAATGTCTCCAAAGTGCACCTCTATTTTCCAAAATATTTATGTTCCAAGTTTGATAGCCCAAGATCAAATGATTGGTTTATAGAAACCAGCGCAGATATTTTTCTTTGTTCATAGAAAGAATGTTAGTTTATGATTCATCTAAATAAATGATGTCATATCAACAAATGCATTTGAAAACAATTTAAAGCTTGATTAATAACGAGCCTTGCTTTATAAAAACTATGGTTAGACGGCAAACTATTACCTGATCAATTAAGTATTGTTTGACAATGGATAGAATCGGGTTAACATAGCCCATATTGTTTGACAACGGCTTCTAAAACCCTCCGCGCTTTTGCGCTTGCTCTAGGATGGGTTTAATTCGCCAAAAAAGGGGTGAGAGGAAAGATGAAACGAGGGAATGTTTACACTTAACAATAAAATAAACTCGGATTATTTGTAAATTAAAATAATTTAGTCAAAAACGACACATACACACGGGGGGGAAATGAACAAAAAAGTATCTAAGAGGGGGAAAATCAAAGTAAAAAAAATGACGAAGAATTTCGAAAATGCGCTCATTCTTCCGCGTCTCTCCCCTTAATGAAATAGAATCGCTGAAAAGTAGTCACCTCAGAATACTGAAACGAACACTAGAGTTTACATTGAGCCAGTTACAATCCATCCAGTAGAACCACGCATGCGCAGAAACTGTACAGTAGGGAAGTACTTACACTGTCGGGACAAGAATTTGCTATTGTCCGTTCTCTCAACGCATGGAAAATCTCCTTGCAGCTAGGGATGACGAATATTTTACGAGCGGTTATTACGTAACCAATATCAAAAAGTCACAAATACAAGTGATCAATACTTTTCAAATTGGGGTGTGATTCAAATCCTTGATACGATCTTACTGGTGATATTTCGATTACAGGTTTTGGATCACGATAGAAAGTAACAATCGATACGATATCAGTGAAATTTACCGGAGCGGTGAACTTCACTGGAAAGTAACAATCGATACGATCTGTCCAATGGAAGCTCTCGAACATAACAGAAAAGGAGAAATCTGTGAACGGATTGAAAAGTGAACGGACCGGTTATTGGAATCATCGTATCACTGAATTGCATATCACTGAAATTTATCGGAGCGGTGACTTCACTGGAAAGTGTGAAAATGCCGCTCCACTTCATGAGAGTAACCGGTCTTACTGGTATTCGTATGTGTTGATGCACTGTTCCATCAAATCGTTCTTAATTGCTTGTGATTTGACTTTGCATATATTTACTGCTGGCGCCATCTATTGGTAAAATATAGAACTAAAGTAAACAATTTAAAGAAATGACATTTATATTTAATTCAAATTTTTCAGAAAATGGTTTACTCCAATACAGAAATTAAATAAATAGTTTTGAAAAAAATCAAATTTAAGAAGTAAGCTGAAATAGATAAATTAATTCAATCACACGTTACTTAAATTAGTAAATTAAGTACTGATTACAATTAATAAATTTTATATTTAATTTTAAATTAATAATATGATTGAAATAACAGATATTTGGAACAAATATTTAAAAATAACAATAGCAAAATTATTTGTTATTCAAAAAATCGTGGATTATGCATCTCTACTTGCTGCGCATGCGTGATCTTACTGAAATCTCATAACAGGTTGAGTGTAAACCCACCTTTAGATTCCTAAAAAACCAATGCGAAACACAATCTCCTCATACGAGGGCAACAAAAGAATGTTAAATCCCAGTTAACATCCACTTGAATAGCCTTACACCGCATATCCGCCATTTTTCAAAATTAATGTAAAATAATTAAACTTTTTCGGAAAGTAGTCTATCATCAGACATCAATTAGTGGAGAAATGTTGAAACTTAATAAACTTGAATAAACTTAGCTATTACCGAATTTTGAAAAAAAAATTCTAGAATATGAATTACTAATTTTTTACATTTAAAATAGAAAATGATAAACACAATGGAAAATGATTTCAATTACCATAATTTAGATTACCAAAAATGAAAGAATATCTGAGAAAGAAATCATAAACCTTATATATTAATAAAAATGATAATATTTTCAGAACTAGAAATATATTTTAATTTTTAAGAAGTAAAAAATAACCAAATTTAATCAAGTAATGCTTTGGCACTTCCTAAGCAAAACATACAATCTCGTTCAAAACCAAATTTTGCGCGCATATTCTGCTATTTTGATAAGCAAGCGATTCCAGATTCAAAAGAAAAAAACATTATATTTTAGCCGGCAGAGAAAGAGGGCGCTGCTGTACAAGTAATAAATATAAACTGAAACTCTCTTGCATGAATGGAGTCTACGAAGCAATTTTTCATCAACAACGATATTAGAAAGAAATTCCATAGAGGTATTTCGACAGATGAAAGATTTGCGCTGGAGTCACTGTGATATTAAAAAGTTTCTGTAGATGATTTTGCGTTTGGAAAGACTGCAATGTAGTCTGACGTGATAACAAACTGGAATTTAGAAAGATATAGAAATTGTGACATTTAATTCACATAGTTGATAATTAAATTCATACAGTAATGAGCGTATAATAAGATATATTGACTGCAGTTTAATTCCATATTTTTTTAAAAAAAATTGTAATTGGTTCTTTTTCAAAAGTAAACGAATTATTTGTACAACACACACTGTTATCCCCTATCGGCGAAAATCTGAACTACTCTTCTGGAAATGATGGCACATAATCGGGATTGTATAAACACAAAATTTTGATAATGATTCTGCCGGAAAATTTTATGCAGTAGGTTTATAAGTACATCGTATTTAATTTTATCACTCTTCATATAATTTTATGTTGTTGTTGTCATATAGCATACAATTATCATATTATCATATGTATCCATATTATCATATATAATTATACATATCATATAGCATACAACACAAACTTTCAACTAAAAATATCCATTACCTGATTTATTAGTAATTTAATTCCATAAGCAATTTTATAAAAGCAGCTTCTTCACTGATATTGTCAAATTTAACTAATAAATTAAATTCATTGTAATGTAGCAGCCGTCCTAGTAAAATCTTTGTTCAAAATTGGAATAACAGGATAGGAAATGATGAACGAATTTTTCAATTAAATTGTTTCGACAGCAAAATTTCAATTATAAAAAGATATCCTATTTATAATCCGTATTTAAGGAAGAATAAGAATTACTAGTAAATTAAAAAATAATTGGAAAAAATGTTTTAAATTATCTAACAATTTATTTTTTTAATATATGGTTCATAGTGCATACAAATGTACACAAATTAATATAATACACGGTACTTGTCGGTTTAAATGGCAACCAAAAAGCACCAAGAAAAAAATTTGCCAATTTGCAATTCTAATCGTAAAACAATATCGCATGCGATTCACACGTGGTTTGATATATGTTTATACACATACAGTGGCTCAAAAAATTGAGAATACACCTTACTTTTACTTGATAAATTTGACTTTCAATATAAATAACACATTACATTGAAGTGCAAACATGTTTTTATTTTTACACATAACAAATGGTTTAATTTAGTGTAAAAATAAAGAAAAATCAACGAAAAATTTCTAAATTGAAAAGTTTCAGAAGCATTTTAAATAAACATACGCAGAATTTTGCCTCAAAAAATTGAGAATACACCGATGAAATTATTGCAATATCACGCATAGAAACAAAGTGTCACTATTAAATTGCATGTCATTTGGCTCTTATAATGGCCTCTAAACGTCATGGTACCGATTTTACCAATTTTTGGCGGTATCTGAAGATATTTTACCCCATTCTTCTTGCACCACTTGTTTTAAATGGTTTTGTTTCTAATTTTGTATTTTTGAACCACTTTTTCGAGTATGGCCCACGAATATTCAATGGCATTAATGTCGGGGTACTGTGGTGGTGTGTGTAACTGCTGTTTACAATGAAAAAGACACCATATTTTGACGTTACGTGCATTCTGTTTGGGGTCGTTGTCCTGCTGGAAAATGAAATATCCATCTAAACCAAATTTTTAGCACTTTCCTTTAGATTGCTGCGAAGTTTATACAAGTAAACCATATCATTTATAATGCCATCTATAAAAATTATATTTCCTACCCCGGATGAAGCCATTATGGTTACAAATCATGACGGAGTCACCATCATGTTTAACAGTAGGACTTAAATTTTTTTGATCCAAAGTAGTATTAGGCTTTCTCCATACAGTAAGATGGTTGTCACTGCCAAAAACGTCGAGTTTTCTTTCATTACTAAATATAGCTTTCTTCCAAAGGTTATTGGTCTTCAACTGATAATTTTTTGTAAACTTCAAATGCTTTTTCTGCATTTGCAAGCTGATGAACGGTTTCTCTCTAACAATACGATTTTTATATCCAGCTTGTCTAATGGCATTTAGCACAGTTTCAGCACTTACACTACTGCCCATGATTTAAAAAGATTCTGTAACAAGTTGGATGAACCACATGGTCGCAACAATCTAAAGGAAATTGTTAAAATTTTAGGTTGAGATGGAAATTCCATTTTCCAACAGGACAACGACTCCAAACAGAATGCACGTAACGTCAAAATATGGTGTCTTTTTCATTGTAAACAGCAGTTACACACACCACCACAGTACCCCGACATTAATGCCATTGAATATTCGTGGGCCATACTCGAAAAAGTGGTTCAAAAATACAAAATTAGAAACAAAACCCATTTAAAACAAGTGGTGCAAGAAGAATGGGATAAAATTTCTTCAAATACCGCCAAAAATTGGTCGAATCGGTACCATGACGTTTAGAGGCCATTATAAGAGCCAAATGACATGCAATTTAATAGTGACACTTTGTTTCTATGCGTGATATTGCAATAATTTCATCGGTGTATTCTCAATTTTTTGATGCAAAATTCTGCGTATGTTTATTTAAAATGCTTCTGAAACTTTTCAATTTAGAAATTTTTCGTTGATTTTTCTTTATTTTTACTCTAAATTAAACCATTTGTTATGTGTAAAAATAAAAACATGTTTGCACTTCATGGTAATGTGTTATTTACATTGAAAGTCGCATTTATCAAGTAAAAGTAAGGTGTACTCTCAATTTTTTGAGCCACTGTATATATTATATATATATATTCCTGCACTTAAGTATATTTATCTAATTTGGCGAAATTTTTTTGACACTTTTTGGTCGCCATTAAAATCGACAAGTACCTAATACATTTTATATTAACGATACAAAAAAGGTCGTTAAAAAAAATATTATCTCCATCATCGAACATCAAATCTGGTCAATAATAAAACTGTAAAAAATAAAACAAATGAACTCCGAAAAGTTTTCATCTGATTCGTGAATCAGCATATTTTATATTCAAATCTTTACTGAGTTCACCAAGAATAGGATTTAAAAACAATTAAATTGCAAAAATTTAAAATCAAAAGAATAGAATACTCATTATATTGACTTTAATAAATATATCTTTTAATTAAATCTTTGAAAAGGTTCAAAAAGAGATATATTTTGTAGCTGAATGAAGAACAAAAAAGAGCAATCATCTTCAAAGCAGGACGGATTTGTTTTACTTCATTGATTTCCGGTTGAATATTTTAGTTTCTCCGCAAGATATGCTTGTGAATGAATATTCAGGGAATATTTAAATCTTCGTTAAATATGCATGATAAACAAAATTATGTTCATTCGCATTATAACTGCAAAAAAGATTTGAAAATTCGTATAAAAATTTAGTTAGGAAATGCGAAGCGCAGACGATTTTTTTCACAAAGTTCAAAATTTCCAGTGGACATTTTCCAATTGAAGTATTCTTTCCTTTATGCGCAAAGAAAAACTGGCAGTTATTTTTACGTTGGAATTTGATAAGTTTTAAGAATTGTGTATTTCAGTTACTGCAATGTTCTTTCTAGTGAGAGATACTTGAGAAATGTGTAAGTGATTTCAAACATTAAATGCTCAGCAATTATTTTTATCTATTGAAAATTCTATGACCCGTCAGGCAACCGTTTAGAGAAAATCTGCTTATATCGAAAATCATAAGGCATTACAATGCGTTTTTCAATTTAAAATTTCTATTCAGTGAATTTTTCTTTTAATTGTTAATTCATTTCATATGCGGTTCCCTTTATTCATAATTGCGAGAGATTCACCTTACTAAGCAGAAAAGCGTATACAAGTTTGAAAAAGAAAGACTCTACTTTTATATTTAAGAAAAATTTTTAATTATGAATTTTGCATTCCAGTGTTTTTAAATAAAAAAATAAACTGTCCGTAACACTAAAAGGAAAAATCTTTGGCATTTGTTTCTTTATATTTTTATAGAAAGGAAATTTATTTTAGTTTTATAAAGTCGAAATAGCAATTTAAAAAAGAGTTTATGCTAGTTCATTGTAGTATGCAAAATTTTGCATTCATTATTGATTTTTAAGATAATACTTTTTTATTACTATTGATTTAAGTAAGCAATTTACTATTATCACAATTACTTTTGAATGAAATTCGACTATTTAATAATTAGAAAAAAATGCTCCCGCGAGTGTGCATTAGTTTTGGTGTTCTATAATGCAGGCCATTAAACAGAACTATTGTGTTTAGCTTAGACATAATTTATAAGGACTGCCCAAATCAAAAGTGGTAAATTGAATGAAAAGAATATCTTTCTTGGAAATAAAAAAAATGGCATTACAATGTAACACAGACCCCATCATTTAAGTAGCAGGTCTATGCCTTTGCTGTAGAAAGCTGGTGATTTATTCTTGAGGAATTCCAGCACGGCTTCCTTCACTTCATGAACATGTCGCTTGTAATTGCTCTTTTATGTAGTCCAAAGATGTGGGAGTCACAGGGTGACAAATCCGGATTGTATGGCTGGTATTCCAACACCTCACGACGGAAGTTTTTTTAACGTCGTCTGGGTTTCACGGGAGACGTATGGGTCGTCATTGTCAAGGAGAATGATCACTTGCTGTGTGAGAAGGCTTGGCCGTTTGCTTTTGATTGCTTTCTGTAGTTTAGTCAGAGTACTGTAGTGTTGTGTTGAATTGATAGTGCTCCCTTGGGGCAGGAAGTAAGTCAAGAGTGGTCCATATCAATCGAAGAATTAGAAAACATACTATCGAGCATTGTTCTGATCTGGATGCATCCATGCATATCACGACTTTACTTTCGATCAATTTCCTGTACCACGAACAGCTCTCACTGTTGAACGCCGTATGCAGTGCACACCTCCTATTGCTCTTTATATCCATGTTCAGAGGCGCAGATATAGCTGTTATCATTCTGGCACAATCGCAAGTATCCACTTTTCACTTGGGCAACCCTCATAGAAAGTTGAAATGTGCATCTCAAAATGATTTTTTAAAAAGTTTAATTAATAAAAAAATTAAAAGAAGTTTTCATATTTTCCCCGAAGTTTCCATTTCACAGTCTCAGCAAATCTGAAAAGAATTTCAGATTTGCTTTGCAATGTACTTGGCAGAAAATGGTAAACATTTTGGGATTGGGCCCACCTCCTATGGGGATAAATCTATCAGTTTCAGGAATAAAATACGCATGAAGGTTGTTTTTAAACTCCTTTTTTGAAATAAAAAAATGCAGTAACAAAATTTTAAATTAAAATCATTTTCTCATGCCACATAATATTTTTTTACATAAACTACAGTGTCGGTTTAAATATTTATCATAAGGAGCAACGAGGTTCGGAATATCTTCCTCGTAGATCTCAATCACTTGTAGTGATAGCCCATTATCCATAACTGTTTTCAGTTCACCATTGCCTGAACCCCCATCATTCAGTTATGTATTTAGAAGTAGGGAAGACCAAATAATCGATAGTTAGACATAATTATCTATACACATGTTTAAAAGTGTATAGTTAATGTTAGAATATCCTCCAGACAATAGATTTGGAATTTGACACGAAACATTTGACCTTGATTTGAAGGTTCATGCTGAACTCGGCATGCAAATTTCATGAACTTTTTAAAACAATTTTGTCCATTTTCTAATTTTAATGTCACTCATCGTTTGTCACAAAACTTAGTAAATATGGCGAAGAACATCTGGAACTTTCAAGGATTTTACTTTTAAAATTAGAATAATCCACATGTTTCAAAGCCAAAGGCAATTTCGATTTTTTAAACATTGTATCCACACTGTACTTAAACAAACTCACACAATGAAACATATAAATGCATTGATAATATTTGACAAAAACGTATTGAGAAATGGAACGTGAGGCATGTTAATACGTTCGGGATAATATAGAGGAAAATTAGTGGGGTTATATAGTAATAATATAGTGAGATAATATAGTGAAAAATTAGTGGGATTATATAGTAATACCATAGTGGGAAATTAGTGGGATAATATAGTAATAATATTGTAAGAAATTAGTGGGATAATATAGTAATAATATAGTGAGAAATTAGTGGGATAATATAGTACTAATATAGTGGGAAATTAGTGGAATAATATAGTAATAATATAATGAGAAAATAGTGGATAATATAGTAATAATATAGTGAGAAAATATAGTACTAATATAGAGGGAAATTAGTGGGATAATATAGTAATAACATAGTGGGAAATTAGTGGGATAAGATAGTAATAACATAGTGGAAAATTGGTGGGATAATATAGTAATAATATAGTGAGAAATTAGGGGGATAATATAGTAATGATATAGTGACATATTAGGGGGGATAATATAGTACTAATATAGTGAGAAATTAGTGAAATATAGTAATAATATAGTGAGAAATTAGGGGAATAATACAGTTATAATAAAGTGAGAAATTAGTGGGATAATATAGTTATAATATAGTGAGAAATTAGTGGGATAATATAGTAATAATATAGTGAGAAATTAGTGGGATAATATAGTAAAAATATAATGAGAAATTATTATACTAAATTTGAATAAAAAATATACATTAGTTTTTAATTAATGAGGTTTTTCGTAAGAAAATTCGATAAGAAATTAGAATTTGAGAAAATAGCACCCAAAGATGTAAAATAGCATTAAAAAAATATAAATACAAGTATAAAAATTAGTATAACTCCCCCAAAAACGCATTTAAAAACAAAATCCTAATTATTTTGCAAAGAAATCTGTTCAAATACAAGAATATTAAATTTTAAAAAATCCTAAATTCTCAAAAAAATTGTCATTTTAACATAGTCACCTACCTTAAATAAAAATAATATTATTAAAAATTAATTATTTCAATCGTATTATTAAAATACATAATGGAGGGAAAATATGTCATTTCAAATGATTCAACCGGTAAAAAAATTTAATTCATTTTTTAATATCTTTAACCAATGGGGTTATTCATTTTTATAAGTATTAAAATTATTGATAATATACAGAAAATTCCTTAAAATTCTCTTTGCAATAAAGTGATATTAAAACATTTTTAATAATTCAAAAGTCAAAAATGCCGAAATAACATCATATTTACATAAATATGAGAGTATACATTTTGTAAATTATTTATAGTTCTATTTTAATAAATTATGATATTATTTATTATATTTGCTAAAAATCTCTGATTTAAATATTGCATTAAATGAAATCTGCCGAGCAGTTTCAAGCTTATGAGCCAATGACTTATAAATAAATCTAAATATTAATGAACTGAATGTCATTTTGAGTTTGGAGGTATTTTCTTTTTATACATAATTAATGTCTCGAAATGTCTTCAAATCTTAGCTCAAACAGTTAATGCATTTGTAATAGCTAGAATAAGAATCCTCCCACACTTGAGAATACAAGATAATACCACAGAAATTGTGTCATTTAAAATTCAATTTAAATTCCATTTTACTCAATATCTTTTAAGTGAACTCATGTTATCGTCATAATATATCATCAAATGACACCAATTGTTTCGCTATTGAAAACAAGGCTGAATATATTTTATGGATAAAAATTTCAGATTACTATGTGAGAACATGATGTTGTTTTGGTGTAAGGTTCCTGAAACCACAAAATGCACGTGGTAAAAATTGGTGATTTATTGCTTATGGGGCATCAATTTTTCGTTTTTATGGTTATTAGAAATGATGATGGTTGTCACGTTTAGCGACTTATCGCCCAAAAAAAGTTGCAGCTTGGCACGAATATCCGCTATGTACTGCCTGGTCAATAAAGGACAGGGTCATAAGAAGTTATCGCCCGAGAAGCACAAAGAAGAAAATGGAAATGAATATATATAATATATTTTTTTTAATTTTTCTAGCTGGCAAAAAATGTTTTGGACCTCGAATGATTTTGAGGTGAAAAAAAAACCCACCGTTTTCTTGATATACATGCATGAGTAATCTTTGTTTGTTACAAACCGGTTTAAGCTGGTTTTTCAAGAAAAAAAAATCTGGCATCGAGGAAAAGAAATTTAGAACTCAATTAATTTTTTGAGATTGTCAAAAACCATCGTTTTTCTAAATGTTTGCGATTGCGAAATAGGATTCATGTGAGATCATGATGTTTTTCTGTCGATTTGATATCATATGACTGGAAAAAAATGTTCTAACATGATAATTTGAAATTTGCGATAGCAATTTCATTTTAAAAAAATTAATTTCGCTAGTTGGGGTTTTCCATATATTTTAAAACTCATATTACATTTTATCCTTCAGAAGAAAAACAAACTGAAATGAAACATTCATAGGAATGAATTGTTACAATGTAAGCAAAAGTACAAAAGCAATAAAGTAGCGTTATATACTATATGAAAGACTTAAACGAAATAAGCAGTTGTCTTTTGAAATACTTCAAGGTGTGAGCAGCATACACAATTTCAAGACCAAAGATGACGCAGCAAATATGAAACATTCTCCATTTTCATACGAATTCAGGTCAGATTAGAATGCTAGTTCCGCCGCTAAACCTTTCCGCTAGAGAATTTTGTATTGAAATGGTAGGTAAGCAATTGTGAATTGTCCATTCAAAATAGAACTATATTTCCTTTTTTATTTCCTTCTTTTTTATTCAATTTGGTACTTTTTTTTTAGTAAAAGAAGATTTTATTTTTCATTGTAAAATATAAATTAATGAATCGAATAATAATTTAAGAATTTTGTGACTAATGATCAATTACTAACTTAATTTGAATAAAACATCGTCATATTCCTGCATGTATCTTTGAGTGTTTATCATTTTTTTTCTTCCTGAACAACTATGTCAAATTGCATCAAAACGCTTTCCGCTTGTTGTTTAAAGCAAGACAACGAATACTGACATTTTTTTCAAAAACAAAATTTCAATTAATCCATTTCAAAAATTCAATTTGTTTTTGAGTTATCATCTTTACATGTTTCTAAGAGTACAGACAGACAGACGGTGAATAACTTTTCGTATTTCACTCAAACTTTGGTATGTGTCTATAATATAGATATTAATATATGTACCGAATTTTATCCATTTAAATCTCTTCGTTATTGTGTATTCAAACAGCTGGACAGACAGACATCCTCTGAACGGATTTTGCTCGAAATTTGATAGAAATCAACAAAATTTTGTTTTATGCCAGCATACGAAATTTCATCCGCCCATCTCAAGGCGTTTTTGAGTTGTTTGTGTCATAGACAGACGGACGGAAAATATTCAAAAATGTGTTTTTCAAACTCAAGAAGGTCGAAAAATTTGGAGATTCATCAAAATCTCGAGTTTGAAGATTTTGAAGATTACTATACTTTCTCTATACTCCATATACTAGAAAGTAAGAAATGACTACAGCTTCGCCATATATATGGTTCAGCCCAAACGGATCAAACGGGCTATTTCAAAATAACCAAACAATCGATACTTTAGCATACAAGAATTCATTTCTTTGGTATTTGACTGTATAGAGATACAGCGAATGGTACGTTACTTTTTGACCGACCTTTACTTTTAACGAAGGTCGTATGATTCTTTTTTGCATATTTCTCGGGGGTCGTAAATCCTCTATTCACCAGAGTACTTTCGCGAAAGGAAGAAAGGTAATTACAACTTCGAAGTTCCGGGTATTACAAAATAAAATGGCAAGATTCTTTCATTCCTTTTTATAGAGAGAAAGCTTCGCTGTGTGTCTGGGACCGGGGCCTTCGGCAAATGAAAAAGAAAATTTCATTCTATGACAGACACCGTATGAAAAATAAAAAATAAGGACCTGTAACTCCCCTTGTAAAAGGAAGGCAAATGGGGAGAATATTTTTATTGCTATACGTCTGTCTGTGCTTATGTCGAGGAATTGTGGTATTTAACAATTGATGTTTCCGCCTGTAAGCTGAAAAAAGAAAAGGCTTATTTATAAATGAAACTTTGATCGTTTGTTTAGATATTTCATTTCGAAAAATTTATATTAAGAAGGCCTGTTTATAGAAATATAAATAATTTTTGGTATCATATGTAAAGGATATCCCAAAATTAACGCAAGATTTTACATCACCATTCGTGCAGTAAAGTGTTGGCAGCCCTATTAAAAAGGCAATTTCACAGCTGATAGTTTATGGTTAGTAAAAATAGAGAGATACACTATAGAACAACGTGTTTTCATTGTTGAACTATATTTAAAATTAATAAAAGCTTGGCGAACACAGGTCTAAAATTTGAGAATTGGTCCCTAGATCGTGTGGTTCAACACCAATAGATTTTTATGAGGTTATTTTGAAGTCTACAAGTCCACGAGCATGCGTGCATTGAAGGAGAAAATTCAATGCTGCATCAACGAAATTTGAAGTCTACAAGCCCACGAGCATGCGTGCATTGAAGGAGAAAATTCAATGCTGCATCAACGAAATTTGAAGTCTACAAGCCCACGAGCATGCGTGCATTGAAGGAGAAAATCCAATGCTGCATCAACGAAATTCAGCCACATTTATGCAAAATGATGATGGAAAATTACGACAAATAAGTGTGTATGATCCAACAAAGCCGTGGAGGCCTTTTGCTCTATGTATTCTTCCATACATAACCCTATCTTTACGATTCTGTAAAAATATAACAATTTAAAGAAAAAGAACTGTGTTTTTTATTTAATTCAAATCTTGCTTTAACACGTTGTTCTATTGTGTAACGCTCCATTTTTACTAACCCTAAACTATCAGCTGTCAAATGATTTTTTTAATAGGGTTGCCAACACTTTACTGCACAAATGGTGGCAAATTCAAATCTTGCGGATTTTTTTTTGGGGGGGGGGAGGACATCCTTTATAAACAATTTTTGGTGTCATATGTATTTTGAAAAAGTAACAATTGCACGCGGTTTCAAAGGTTTTGAAGGAAAAGTTTCTATCACAGACAAAACACTTAAACATTTTCAAAATTCTTTGCAATTTATTCAGGAATGCCTTGGTGACTTGTATAATCTCTGCAAACAAATTGATTCAGATGTATGCGTTTAATGTTATTGTTAATTTTTATATATCACATTAAAACATAATTAAAAAACAATTCCAATAAATTTTCTCCTCAAGAAATATATCCGTTGTAAGTCAGAGATTTCTGGGATGAAATTCAGAATTAAACGAGTGAAATTATGGATCTGAATTTTTTTTACCCTCTCATTAGAGCCACTTAAACAAAAAGAAAAATATATATATAATCTGTTCCTAGCTAATATACAGTTACTAATAAATAGTCATTTGATAATGTTTCGAAAATTTACTAGGCCTAATTTTTAGGATCTAAATCAGGCTTTTACTAGGCACATGAAAACCGTAACGCAGCAAAAGCTGATATTATACATTATATCTGATCATGAAGCAGGGCTGCGGTAGCCTGGTGGTAAGGTTTGGGTTTTGGGACTGGAGGGTTTTAGGTTCAAGATCCGATTACATCAAAGCACCGTCGTGTAAGCTGCTCTGATGGACGTTAAATCCATCGGGTCCAAGCGTCCTCCAGTTGGTGTGCTGTGGAAGTTTGGAGAGAGGGTATCGTCTTATTCATCTGACCGTGGTTCAAAATACGAGGTCCGTCCCAAAATAGCCTTAGTGGTGCTTTAAAACGGGACGCTAGAATAACTAGGCTTGATCATGAGTCTATGACTTGAGTCCTTTGTATGAACAAGAGATATTAGAACAGCTTTAACATCAGTAATAAAATGATGTTTCGTCACAGAAGCATAGTAACTAATAAATAGTCACCTGACAGTTTTTTTGTGTTTACTAACCAAATTTAATGCAAATCAGATTTTTACTCCAATTGTTTCAAGACAGCTTCGATTAAAAGCATAACTCCATGTTTTTAACTTATCCGTGATATCTTGACTTGTGAACTTCGCCGGAAGTGGTATTAGAATCGCCTATATATAAAGAAAAAATATGATGATAACAAAATTAGAGTTTCTAATAAATAGTCACCTAAATAATCACCTGTTTCAAACAAGTAGTCACCATCAAGTCGACTAAATACATTTTACCGTAAGTCTCTTCAGAAGTTTTGAAGAAATAAATTAATTACAGTGGATAATTTTTCCACAGAACGGTTTTCACAGTTTACGCATGTTGAATATCTAAGTCTCTAATAAGTAGTCACCTGGACAATCGCTAATTTCAAACAAGTAGTGGCCTTATAAGTCGACTAAATATATTTTGCCATAAGTCTATGCTTGAGTTTTGAAATAATAAATTGATTGCAATGGATAATTATCCCACAGAACAGTTTACACACATTGTGCCATATTTAAAATGCAGCTTATTAAAACAATTACAGTTTCTAATAAGTAGTCACCCGAATAATCACTTTTTTCAAACAAGGAAGTCGGCTAAATACATTTTACCGTAAGTTAGTCCGTAAGTTTTGAAATAATTAATAAATTAATTACAGTGGATAATTTTTCCACATAACGGTTTCACAGTTTACAGGTATTGTACCGTAATTAAAATACAGCTGGTTAAAACAATTACATTGTAAAGCTGTGAAATATCATATTTTTCTTATATTCCTCTACAGTTTAGTCTGTGATAAATTTTTAGATAAAGTCTGTGCGTAAGTTTTGAAATAATTAACGTGGAAAATTCTTTCAACAGAATGGTTTCACAATTTACACAAGTTGGACCATATTTAAAATACAGCTGATTAAGATAATTACTTGTGAATAATTACTAATATAATTACTAATGAAGTGTCATATTTTTGTTAGATTCCTTTATAGTTTAGCCTGAGATAAATTTTTAGATTATTTTGAAATTACCTGGAAAATTAATCAAAATCCATCATTTATATATTCGACTTTTTAATACAAGTCGCATCAAATCCCTCATTTCCATAATCACAGTTTGAAATAAACAAATTCATGAATTAATCCAGATAAAAATAAAAATAATATTATTTTAAGTTGTTTCCATTTTTATCATTTCGGAAATGTTTCCGCAAGATTTTCCTCAAAATAAAAAATATTCTTATAAAACTTTCCACAAAAATAAATGTTAAATAAGAAACTTGATTACTTGTTTATGAATTGCATCAAAGCAATAGCAATCTCATCTCACAAGAGGAGAATATGACGGAAAAAAATAAATAAAAATAATTTATCGATAACACGGAAAATAAATTGAAAAGCGTAGTCGTGGAGAGAATTATTTTCAGCCAAAATGATGAAGGGGATAAAAATAAAAAGCAAAAATGAGAAATAAAGGAGTCTTCTCTTATAAAAATAAGGTCTCGACTACATTTTAAAACCATTTGCTTGGAAGTTATCTTAATAGTAGAATAGTGAATTTTATGAGCAAAACTTTGTTTTTATTTGGTTGCGTGTTTTTTCTATATTTAACTTAAATGGAGGTTTAAAAGCACTTTATATGTATTATACAAAAAGATAAATTAGTATCAAAGTAAAAAAAGGGGAAAAATTATTTTCTACTTAAATTTTGATGAATGATGTAACTTATTTTAAAGATACATTTCACGATAAGCATCAAATTATACATTTCGCTAAAAATTTATACATAGAGTCAGATAGAATCGGTACAGTTTGATATGTATAATTTTATATAAAAACATTCAACGTTATAGAGCTTTATTGCAGTTCATTGGCCACCGGGCGGGGTCTTCAGTTGCATTCGTGGAAAAATTTTGACTTGAGATGAGTGAAATTCCGTGGAGTGCGGAAAGACATGTGCAATGAAGAAAGCAGAAATTAATTAATTGTAAAATGACTAAAATGAAAATAAAAAATCTAAAATAGAAAAATTAAAAAACAAATAAAAGCATGAAAAGATTTACTATAAAAATGACAAATTAATTGATAAACGTTAGGAAGAGTTGTTAAAAATTGATTTAAACACCCAATCCTTAAAAAACATATTAAAATAAAAAAGAATTTTTTTTAATAAGGGTGCAGTAATTCAAAGTATCAAATAGACAAACTTTTTATTAATTTATAATTAACTAAATATTTAATTAATTTTTGTTGGCAGCATTATTTTTCATGTTTTATGTAAGAATTGTGATAATATTAAGTGAATTTGGGTGAGTTACTCAGGAGATCACGTAGTACACAATGGTTTTTACTTATAAGAGGCTAAACAATTTTTGGCAATAATATGCGATTTTAAAAACGAAAAAAAAAACATTAATTAAATTTTGCTTTTAATAATGAAATCTGGACAATAATAGTATACATCGCTGCCTCAATTTTGCCATTTCCTAGCTCATTACATCAGTAATTGTTGAAAAGTAGTACAATACAAATCTGATTCTGGTATTTTTTACTTTCTTGTATACGTAGTGTACAGAAAGTTCAGCAATCGTCAAAACATTCGAACTCGAGGCTCTGACGAATCTCCAAGTTTTAGACCACCCTGAATTCGGAAAACACGAATCTGTAAAATGTCCATCTGTCTGTTTGTGACAAAGATAACTCAAAAGCGCTTTGAGCTAGACATACGAAACTCTGTCTACAGTTCTTACATCAAATTTGTAGATTTCTGTCAAATTCTGATTAAAACCGTTTCAGAAGAAGTCCGCCCGTCCAACTGTTCGAATATAAGTTAATACGATAGCTACAAAACGAAGAGAACCCTTTAAATAAAATTCGGTACAGAGATTTAACATCAAGAGAATAGACACTTATCAAATTTTGAACATAATGCAACAAGGGAGTGACAGTCTAACGATCTGTACTTTCAAAAACACGTAAACGCTCTAATTTAAAAACGCAATGACTTACATATTTCAAATTTAGTATGTGATTTTGTGACTACCAGTATTAATTTATGTCAGATCTTTGTTCTAATCGGTTGAGGAAAACCTCGCCTAAAACGTAAATTCGATATTCGGATAAGATTAACAGCATGCCAGGGATTAATGGCCAGAAATCTCGCCAAGGATCACATAATAGACTCAGAAAAATTTCTATATCGACTCCATCTCTGATACGCTTATACAGACCATGTGTAGCCAACTGTCAATATTCGGTCATAAAAAAATGCTTTTCGTGTAAAATCGCGTTTTTTCGTGAAAGACATCTATACAGATATAAAGCACTTATAAAGCAACACCTTTTAATAGCCATATAATTACAAAAAGAAGAGAGTTAAAAATTTAAAATTCGGTTCGTAAATTTTGTATCTATAGTGTATACACTTGTCAAATTTTAAAATAAATCCAACTGCGGGTTGTCTGCCCTTCTGTCTGTACCCTCAGAAACATGTAAATGTTATAATTCAAATATGCAAGGACTTAAATATATCAAATTTGATATGGCATTTTATGACTACAAGTGCAGTTTTATGTAGACTTTTTGTTTCAGCCAGTTGAGAAAAAGGGTATAAAATGCAAAATAAACTTTTGGATACTGTTAACGCATACCAGAAATCTCGCCAAGGATCATAGGACAGATGCAGAAAAAAAATGCTACATCTTCATCAAATGTTGCAATTTCCTAATTATTGTACGTTAATTATGTTATGCAAGGCATTCTCTGGGTTAAAAACTTTATCATAGAATATACGAGAAAGTTTTGGAAAGACTATTTCCGCTGGTTTAATAATAGTTCAAAAGCTCCCTCTATTAATTTCTAGCACGTAAAAATTTTAATTATTATAGGAAGACATTATCTATCCCCGCATAAAATTTGATTATCTCACATCAAGAATCTCTAAATAGCACTGTTTTTCTTAATCGCTAAATTGGATACTACAATATTTAGACTTGAAAAAAATGTATAATAGAATTTTTATAGCATTTTGAGACCACAGTCATATCTATAAATATGTATTTAAGAGTTGGTTCTTATGTGTGTAACTGCATCCAATTGTCCAAATCCCACAATTTTATTCCAATCATCTTTTGTTTCATTTAATGGCAACAAGAAATAAAACACCGAGCAATTCGAAACATGAATTTGCTATGCATCATTAAATGCACTTAAACGGCGTGAAATCTTCCCGCGTTTGATGGCCCAAACTACTTAATCGCGATACAAGTTCCAAGATCGATAAAAGAATTTCACATTTTGTTTTACAGCGCTGTGTGGATCCGATAGGCATTTATTTCGATATGATTTCATTTAATACCGGAATTATCGATTTCGGCCCAAATATACGACCGCGAGAAAAGTATTTTAAGCATTACATTCCGTCATCGATTCAATCTGGGCTGTATCAGAAACAATCTCCCATCATTGTATCGATATTACTTTTCCAATTTTTAGCGCTCATTGCCCAAAATCATTGAGGCCCATTTTTGTTGGGTGGAACGTTTTATGGCCCATTACTGCTACTGTCAGCGAAATTTTTTCACCGTTCTACGAACAATTCTGAAAATCCAAGCTTGAAAACTCCATTTTTGGTCTGTGAAAACTCAGTCAAGTACAAAATATTTAACCAGTTTCAATAAATAGTATTTGTTACTTTCTAAAACTATTTAACCTTATTTTCAATCATTTTAAACTTATAAATTATAAAATTTTGATATTATAGTATTAACTTAAATATGTTTATATTTACTAGATAAAGAAACACTTCACGAATAAGAAAACATATTCTATACTAAATGATATACCAGGCGCAACTCAAAATTTAAACTCTATTCGTGAGTAATTTTTTAACGGAAAAATTATTTTTCAATTATATAAAAAAAATACGTTTATCGTCTGCAATCCTGTCTTTTTGCAAACTAATATAACAAAAACCTTTTACTGTCTGAAATGTTTTTAATTAAAATATCAATTGAAACAGACGATTTTGAATATAACTGATTGGCCAAATAAATGTGAAATATTTTTTTTATATTATTTGAGCAAATTTCGTTCACAAATATTGAAATATTATAAAATTTTAAATATCTATTAATTAAATACTAATTTTTTTTATTAATAAAAAGTTTGAAAATAAACGGAATCAATAGTTTTTTTATACAAATTGTTTTCATCGCTGCTTCTAATATTTTCTCTTAGAATCTTACTCGTGTGTTCTAACGAAAGCTCTATATTCTGTTTTGTTAATAATAAAAAAAATATATATATTTTTGTCAAGAGTTATTTTCCACGCTTTCGATTGAATATGGACATCACGCTGTTATTATTTGATTATTGTTAAGTCACAGATTAATTTATAGTCATTGTGCAATAAATAGATATTAATACAAAAGAAATTTAAAAAATAATGGTAAAATTTAAAATTTTAACATTGCCTATCGAAAAGATATAAATGTTATTTCAGAATCATCTGCGCTAATATCTTTTGAATAACTATATTGATTGAAATATTGCGCAGGAAAAAAAATGGTGTTATTATAAAAGTAAAATTTTGAATTTTAAGTTCGTTTGAAAATATATTTTATGGAATGAGTTTCTCCAAAATTATTGTAGAATACAGATATAAGTATGCTCATTTTAAATTATTTGAAACCTCTGTGGCCCTTGATCCTCTCCCCTACTTCATTTGAGCGATTGCGCTAAATTTGCTTTACAGTCTCAAATTACCACATTAATATGCTTACAAATAATGTGAAAAAATGTCTACAATAGAGAAGAAATTGGAAAAATAGTGGTAAATTAGTTCCAGAATCTTGCGAATATTGTTTATTATTGTTTAGTATTGTTTATTAACATACTTTATTGTGCAATAAATGTATGCTCTTGGGGCATAATGGCTGTAGGGATGGTCCTGCCGGCATCCTGGCATAGGGGTAGCGCGTCTTCCTCATGATCTGGGCGTCCTGGTTCGGGCATGATTGTTCTTCTTCTGTGTTCTATATGTGAGGTGTGTGAATGTTCCCCTCTGTAAAAAGGGGTTATGCAAGCGAATGTGATGCATGAAGTTGCTAAATCATACTCTTGGCCTTAGTTGGCGCTACTGAAAAAACAAGAGACGCTCACTCGGTTTAAATCGCTGATAGATCTGTCAGCGGGCTTGTAAAGTGCCGTAAGTCACAACACAACAGGGATGGTCCTAGCAGAAAAAAATGAGTTCAAATGAGAATGCCGAATTTACTCATCTTAATGCCCTGGTGCTTATGGGTTTTTAGATCCCTTAATGAATTAGTCATTCACAGACAAAACTTTATCGCCTGAAAATAATCTTCATGATAAAAATCCTAATTCGTAACTCCTACTGTACAACATCTAATTTCACTGTGCAGTTGTTTTCTGTAGGGTTATTTGTTGCTTTTGAGACTTATATTATGTAAAAATGACTTATATTATGTAAAATGGATCTATTTTTAAGCTTTATCAAAAGATTTTTAGATTATCTTTATATATTATATTGTATACAAGGTATGCAAGGAGTATTCTAAGATCCAAAGAACTAGTCTTCTAATTTTAATCGGTCTCCATAAAATGAACTCTTCAAAAACAGAAAGTGCTTTCTCTCCGCTTTATCTTAAACCTTGAAACCTGTAAACTTAGTGGCCCACTTAAACATAGTAAGACACAGATATGTAATTTTTATTTAGTTCTAATAATCTGAATAATTCGTTCTAATATTTTCTAGGATTTTAGCAACGAAATAGATGCCCTAAATCCAATTATTTCATAGATATAAAATAGTAAGAAGAAACAAAAATTAGAGTGAAAGCCAATGCTAACTCTCAGTAATTCAAACGTTCTCGCAAACTCTCTAAATAAAGTACTCGTGCATTATTTACAGTACTTCGTTGCCAAACGATAGTTACAAAACAATCTACTAGAATGCGGTTAATACATAACTGCCAGAAAACTGCATATACATTTTATATGTCTTTTTCTCTGATTAAAAACAAAATAGGATGCATACCGAAAACTATATTCACAAAATCATTTATCAGCTTTGCATAATTGTATTATCGCCTTTACATGCTAGTAGAAACCCACAAAGAGTCAACTATTTTAACCCCTTACCTGCCGAGGATAACTTGCGAGATTCGGTCCCCAGTGCCACGTATATATACGTATATAGTTGCGAGACGTATATGTACGCCAGGGGCAGTTGACACATTGACTTAGAGAGACGTATACATACGCTAGCGGCAGGCAAGGGGTTAATGATTTATTTCCAAATTTCATAAATATTCGGAGTGTAAATCTTAATTAGATTGATTTGATAGGATATGCACTTAAATGTTTTAAATATTTTAATGTTAAATGCAATATACACTTTAAATATTAAACCAAATTATATCCATCCAGCTATTTTCGTTTTGTAGTTATGATGTAAGTTTATATTCGTACTGCCGAACAGACAGACTTTTTCTAAATGAATTTCATTCAAAAGTTGACAGAAATCTACAAATTTGGATTAGAAAGAACATACAAATCTTATCCGTCTAGTTCAAGGCATTTTTGAGCTATCGTATTCACAAGCAGAGAGACGTAATTCCAAAAATTATTCTATAAAGGAGAGTTTTGAAAGGAAAAGATTCATCAAACATCATAATAACAAGCGTAGTCACAGAATCATAAACAAAATTTATTTGTCATTTCGTTTTTGTGTTATAGCCTTTACATATTTGAAGTTGAGAAACTTAAAGACGGTCAACAACTTGATGGATTCAGTTCCAAATATCATACATATAAGCTGTTTAAATGTTAAATCTACACTTTAAATGTTAAACCAAATTATATCCATTTAGCTCTTATTGTTTTGTAGTTATGGTGTAAATTTATATACTCTTCGTTTCAGTATTCTGAGACGACCATTTTTCGAAGATTCTGTCTCATTAAGGGGAGATACGCGGAAGGATGAGGGCATTTCCGGAATTCTTCGTCATTCTTTGACCTTGATTTTCGCCCTATTAGATACTTTTTTCATTTTTTTTTCACTTGTATGTGAATACCATGTTGTTTCTGACAGTATTATTTTAATTCAGTGTGTGAGTAATCTGAGTTTATTTATTGTTAAATGTAAACATCCCCTCCTTTCATTTTTCCTCTCTCCCCTGTTTTGACAAATTAAACCCATCCTAACGCATGCGCAAAAGCGCGGATTGTTTTAGAATTCGCTGTCAAACAATACATACAGCCGAACTGACATAATTTCTCTAAATGGGTTTCGTTCAAAAGTTGCTAGAAATCTAGAAAATTTGGATTAGAGACGACATACAAATTTCATCCCGTCTCGTTCAAAGTATTTTTGAGCTATCGTATTCACAAGCAGAGAGACATAATTCCGAAAATATATTTTTTCGGACCCGGAGAGGTTTGAAACAAAAAATTCATTAAAATCTCAAGTTTGATTTTTTTTTTTTTTTTGACAATTATAGTATTTTTTTTCTTTGCATACATCGCATACAATAAAGCAAATTATTGAGTTAATTCTGTATTTTCCTTAGCTATTTATTTCTCTGTTCAAAAATATATTACTAGAATTTGGGAATTTATATCTTACTTGCTACTTAATGTAATTAAATTTTAATTCCAATTCGCTCTGTATATACTTCAGGGTTTCAATACTCAAGAAATTCATACAACTGAATACTTTCGAAATATGCTATAAATTTTCGAACAGTTTGATTTATATCATGGAATTCAGAGCTGCATTAGACCTTCCGCCATTAATGAGTAATTATTCAGCCCAGATCTTTTGACTTGTTCCCAGAGAGAACTTTCCACTCGGAGTCACATTATTATACAGATTAAAATTAAGCAACGAAAATGCAGCCCATTAACCTACATTCCGCTTTCACACGCGAATTTCCATAATTACCAAGACGCAACAGGTTAAAATCGGCGTGGTTATGCATAAAGAATAGCGAAGAGCGCCACTAATCAAATATACATTTAAGTATTATGAAGTCAGTAGTTATAATCAGCTGCTCTTTTATCTGAGAAAGATGCTAAACAAAGAGAAGCTTTATAAATGGGTTTTGATCCGGTTTGGGGATTTATTCCAAAAATTAGCGTTAAATGATCTTAATGCAAATGGTAATTTTAAGCTTTGTCGTTGAATCTTTTCTTTGATTTCACAAACAACATTAATTTTTCAATCTATTAATGTGGTATTTCACGTAAGTAATGGATCAAGTTTGATAAGTATCAGTAGGGTGATTTTAGTTAACTGTTTATGAACAAAAGCCCTTTTTCTATTGTTTTGTTAAGGTGTACGTACACACTAGAAGACTTTTTTTTTAAATTTAACTTTAAAAATCCAGTTTTTTCACAGTAGGTCATTAATATATGTTTAAACTCATTTCAGTGAGCATATTACACCAATTATTAATTAATTAAATAATATTTAATGAACTAATTAGCATATTTTTTAACATGATATCTTAAATTCTAATTTGTACAGACACAAATCTAGTTGGAAATGATGCCTAATATTAGTCTTCATGTTGTCTGCGTCAATCAAGTTATATAAATATATAGTTTTTTTTAACAATTTTTTTATTGACGATGAATAGAAAAATCGAGATTTTTTTCTGTCATTTTAACTTTTAAATAGATATTAAAAATTTATTTATATAAATATAACTTTGATTGAGGCACAAAACATCCACTGTTTCATACAGATTATTTTGATATATAAATAATTGTATTTGGTTAATTTCTTGTTGAATTATGATTGTTTGAATGAAGCAACGTAGTAGAAAAATATCATTCTTCATAAAATGAGTTTTAAGAAAACCGAAACTAGTGTTTTTAGTGAAGTACCTCAAGAAAAATAATTATAGCTCGAGAAATATTCCGAATATTGACAACATCGTGGTATCATTTGAAAGCTAAAGGATTAGAGAACATTATTAAACAAGAAAAAAAATTCGATATTTTGAACAATTTTCAAAGTTTCAAATGTGTACGTACACCTTAATATATCAATTTTCGTTCTTCTGTTCTTTGCTTTTCTCTATGATATCATTGTAAATGGTAAATTCAAGCTTTGTAGTTAAATCTTTTCTGAGATTTCACAATCAACATTAATTTTTCAAACTATTAATGTGGTTATTTCACATAATTAATGGATCCAGTTTGATAAGTATCAGTAGTGTGATTTTTAGTTAACTGTTTATGAACAAAAGCATTTTTTCTATTGTTTTCTAATGTATCTATTTTCGTTCCTCTATTCTTTGCTTTTCTTTTTCTTTCAATTACTATTTCTTTAAGAATATAATGAATATTAAAAAAAAGTAATTGATTTTCTTTTTCTTTAAATTGCTATTTTTTAAGAATATAATGGGTTTTTAAAAAAGTAACTGTGTGCTGTTGTTACTTATGGCACTTGCTTCTGAGGGTAAAGGCTCCTGAGTACCCGAGGGCAGGAGTCTGACTTCTAGGTCATATGAAGATGACATTCACACACTCGCTTGCACAATCCCTTTTTAAAAGAGGGGTGGGGGGCTAACCAGGACTCGAATCTGGGACGCCCAGATCAAGGAGAAGACGAGCTACCCCTAGGCCAGGAAGCCGGCAAGGTAATCGTAGTCCTCAAATTCCTTAATGTATTAATAAAAAGTTATTTATAAGATAATTTTAATCATTCTTATGGTCAAAAATGTTTTTCAGAAAAAAATTAATAGGCAAATCAACAATTGATAACAAATCAGTGAAAAATAATCAAATATGTCTATATATTGCAGAAATTTAAAAATATTAAAATTCAGCATGGAATTTTTTCCCGCATTTTTTTTAAATAGACATTTGATTCCTGACTAATATTTTGAATGTTTAACATTAATGAAATTTTAATTTTTGTTTCAAATATAAAACCTAATTAATTTTCTTAAGCGAATTCTAATAAAAAATACACACATCAATACAATTAAATATCATTCAGAAATATTTATCAGTGCAGACAACCAATCTATACATATTTATAGCATAAAGAAAAATAATTTAGAATTATTATTAAAAATATGTTGGTCTTGAAATGTTTAAAAAAAATAATAGCATTCTAGAACTTTATTTTAAGAAAAAACAAATAATATACTAAAAATATCTTATGTAGCAATAAAATTATTATAATGAAAAACGAAAAATGTTATGAAAAGGATTTTTAGTCAATTTGCGGGCAATATTTTTATAAAAGTTAGAAATTAAAAAAAAAAATCAAGTTTCTTAGATTTTTATCAAATTTTCAATATCTATTGAACCCTTAATAATCAAAAAAATAAATTACATAGATAGCATACTTAAAATTTTATCGTAAATTACAAAAGGCTAAATAAATTATCTTAATGCATTAGTTAAATAAGATAACTAGAAAAAATAAAATTGATTGCACATCTCATTTTAAGTGAATAGATTCATTCTAACTTTCTTTTATTTGTGGAAACATTATATTGATTAAATATCTCCTGTGATAGCGAAATTTAATTATATGCTTTAGCAATGTTTCTTTTCTTCTAAGTGATAGAAAAAAAGAAGAAATAACTGATCTGGTGCATAAGTAAATTAAATACGTAAAAAGTTGGGGAAAAAAAAGCAGATTTCTCTTAAGATCTAAAAGTAAAATATATTTTTTGTGTATTAGTGAAGTTATTACAATGATTAGGAAAACGCAGAGCCTCATATTAAATGTCGATAAGTTTTCATCTTCATTTTCACTAAATTCACTGGAAAAAAGTCACTAATTTTATTTATTTTGCATAAAAGAGCGTTAATAATATTAAAGAGAGTAGAAATTTTTTTAGGTTAAATGGAGAAGTTTTTCAGATATCATTTAGTGTTAATTAGCAGTTTTTGTAGCGGAGTAAGATACATATAAATCAAACTATCAGATAAAGAAAGGAATTGTTTGATATCTTAGATTCAATAATTATATTTAATTAAGCATTAATTATTAACAATAGCGTCTTATAAAAGCGTATTATGCCACTGGGAAAATTATATGTACGACTGATTCTTTGTTATTCAGCATACTGATACAATGTTTTTAATTTATTTTTCAGCACATTTAGCAGGGAATCCTCTTCAATTAATAATGAAAATCTATTGAGCGAGCTACAAAATCACAGCAAATTAATTGTGCGTTATTTTTCGAGATGCTGTTTCATATTGTACAAGGGATCTTCGAATGAAAAGGTACGTCGTAATAACGTGACCGTTAACATATTTGCTTTTACCGCTACGGGAAAACTTAGAGAGACATCTAGGGATGCGATTGGAGTCTCAGGCGTAGGTGCAGGGCAGATCAGAGGCTCTTATAAAGAGCGCAGTCCAAATGACTTATAATGTTGAATTCCTCAAGTACAGAAGACTTCGATGTGTACTGCGAGACACTCCGAAGACTACGCAGGACCATCAAGAACAAAAGACTGGAGCTACTCACGAAGGGTGTGGTTCTACTCCATGATACCGCGCGTCCACACGTATCCAGGGTCACACAGACGGAACTGGCCAATTTCAAGTGGGGGCAGCTCAATCATCCACCGTACAGCCCGGACATGTCGCCCTGCGATTTTCACGCGTTTGGTTCCCTCAAAAATCATCTGAAAGAGAGGCGCTTCAACTCGGACGGCAAACTCAATGACACTCTTAAGGACTGGGTCTCGTCACGGCCACATGTATTCTGGGAACAAGTAATCCTTCGGTTCGTTAATCAATGGGATCGTTGTGCTCAGGCGTATGCTGTATAATTTGAATGAAGTCTTCATTTATACCCACAGTAACGTTTCGTACCTTTTCATTTGAACACCCCTTGTATATATACGTTTCTAATTGTACAATAATTCTACAAAACTGGAAACTTGAAGATTTAAATATTTTTTTTTTTTTGTCTATTTATAAAGTCACAATGCTTATTTAAAAGATTTTTCATGATATTTTCGTATAGTTCTGAAATAATACTAAAAGAAAAAATGTTTATTGTCCTATGTAGTAGTTGCCCTATAACTACTACATACTTTGGACAGCTTACTCAAGATTTGTGTAGCTTGAACTAAATGTGTTTAGCTTCAGTTAGAAATTGATTTTGGCACATTTCTTAAATAACTTCAAAAAGTAATATTGCAACGAAAAAAAATCAGTCCGATATAAAATTTAAAGAAACAAGTTTTTTCCCTCTAAATCATAGGAATATACTTCCCAATTACAAAGCTCCATTAAATAAGTTTGGCAATTATATGAAAAAACTTTGGCTTCGTTGAAAATTTTTAGTAGAAAGTTAAAAAAAAATAATTTTATAAATCTCCCTTTTGTTTAAGAATGTCAGATAGTACAGGTAAATATTATTTTCATTTGCATACAAACAAAATTTCACATAACCATCTACAAAATTTGCAGATATAAGTTTATTTTTAAATTTTGTGGTATTTATTAATTGCAAGTTTATATTGAAGCATTTATTTTAGAAATACAATATTTTTCAAATATAAAAAAAATGTAGCATATAAATATTCATCATACATCATAAACAAGTACAGCATTTAATCATTAAGATGCTAAAGACTGCATTAAAAATTTCTCCTGGATTAATCAAAATATAGCAGAAAAAATCTTGAAAAGGATTAACATTAATTCCACGATTTCTCATGTTGTACGAGTGCAAACGATAGTTTAAAATATTAATTGATAAACTTGATACTTGTAATTTGTATTTCGATAAAACTGTTTCAAGATGCAATCATTCTTTATCAAAAATAAAGCATAAACAAATTTGGTTGATGAATAGCATTCGTTCCAATGATCCTCTGTAGTGTACGAGAGTTCACGGTATTTAAAAATTTATTTTTAAAAAATCCATTTAAATTTTAATACAATTATTCTAATAAGCATTCATTATCCAAAGTAATTCTTAAGAAAATTTGATTAGAACATAACATTTGTTCCATTAATCCCTCTTGATGGGTTTTAAAAAATATTTTAAAAAATCAACTCAAATTTTGGTTAAAAACTATCCTAACGAATACCCATTCGCCTTCCAAAATATTCCTTAAGAAAACTTGAATAGAAAATAGCATTTGTTCCATTAATCCTTCTTGATGGGTTTCAAAAAATATTTTTAAAAATCAATTCAAATTTTGATTAAAGACTACCTTAACAAATAACCATTCGCCTAACAAAATATTCCTTAAGAAAACTTCAATAGAAAATAGCATTTGTTCCATTGATCCCTCTTGATGGATTTCAAAAAACTATTTTTAAAAATCAGTTCAAATTTTGATTAAAAGCTATTCAACAAATAAGCATTTGCCATCCGAAGTATTGCTGAAGAAAACTTGAATAGAAAATAGTATTTGTTCTTTTGATTCCTCGTGATGTGTTTCAAACAATTATTTAAAAAAATGATTAAGATTGTTAATGAAACAGTTCTGGGAGGCAAGCATTCAACACCCAAAATATATCAGATACAAATTTGGATACACATTAGTATTTATTTCAATGTTACCTCATGATATACAAAAGTCCATTATATTTCAAAAATCAATTTAAAAGTTTATTAAAACTTCAATAAAGCTGTTTAAAGTGACAACCATTACCACTTAAATTGTACAATATTCATCTGATCGAGTGTTGCAACATAAAATGTGCCACCTTACAGCTCATCCAGTACTATAATTAATGTCAAAAATCGACAGAGAAAAAAAGATGGCGCCACATACCAGTTTGGTTTTTCAGCGTGTCTCCCATTCCGTTGGGGCAACTCAAAAGCGTTTTATCATCACTGATCCCAGCGCTTTCTTTTTCCGTTCCTGGAATTGATTGATACCCGGGTCGAACTGCTGTGAACTCTCTTCTCTACTCAGAAATGGTCAAAAACAGATGGGTAGAATGGAACAAGAGTAGATGGAATGATGTAATAAAGTGGATCCTTTTTTTTTATTTTGTTCAACAAGAGATATCAGTTAGGAAGTGTGCTTCTTTATTACGATTTAAGATTAGTTTCTTTATGGAAGATATTAGAGTCAACAGTAAAAAAAGAAAGGGGGGGAAAGGAAAAGGAAGACATCTGAAATAAGTTTTTTGATCACATCACGCTTTTGTGTGAGGAAAAATAGGATATGTTAGGTTGGGACGTGATACAGAAGATGTTTCATCATTAGCAGTTTTTCCTGAATTGATTGAATCTGGGAATTCTGAACTTTTTTCTTCATTAAAGTTGATAAAGGCCTCTTTTGAATGATGAAAGCGATTTTTTCGCAACCAAGAACCAACTAAATTAAATGTCTTCAAATTTCAACTGATGCTTTTTAGGCAGCAACGATTTATTTATTTTTTATTTTCTCGAATATACGAAGCATATGAAGAGAAATCATAGTAATTGGTTGAAAAATTTGACGTTGAAATTTTGATAAATCTCTTTACGTTTGAAATGTTTCAAACTCTTAAAAAAATATTCTGGAATTCAAATCTCCACAAATACTTGTCAAGCAGTTATGATTTTTTTTTAATTATTTTCCGGAATATACGCAACATACGAAGAGAAATTATAGTAATTGGTTGAAAATTTGACGTTGAAATTTTAATAAATCTTTTTACTTTTAAAATGTTTTTAAATCTTAAAAAAATATTTTGAAATTTTAAAAAGAAAATAGTTTTAAAAAGAAATATTTTGTCACCGTATTTAAATAAATAGTAATATATATGGTCATATCTAATTGTGTATGTGTATTGTGACTAAAGGCACTTTACAAGCCCGCTGACAGTTATCTGTCAAAGATTTAAGCCAAGTGAGCGCCTCTTGTTTTTTCAGTAGCGCCAACGAGGGCCAAGAGTTCGACTTAGCTACTTCATGCATCACATTCGCTTGCAAAACCCCTTTTTACAAGGGGGGGGCACTTCACACACCTCAAAGAACATTGAAGAACAACCATGTCCGAACCGGGAAGCGAGCCTGGAATGCACAGAAGACAGGGAAGACACGCTTTCCTGTGCTAGGACGCCGGCACATATCTCATTAATAAATATTTGTTGCCGTTATGTGTTAAATATTTTACGTTTCTTCTAATATATTCATTCCAGAAAAATTGATTGAGAATACGTATATTATCGAAAGATAAAGTTGTCGCCAATATGCAAACGGATTTTAATAATGACACGGTTCTACGTAACTGCGGCGATTGCAAGAACATAAATCAAACTTCTGGAATAATCCTTTACGGACAGTTTTGACATTTTTTGACTGGCTTTCAAATTAAACTCTTGTTTAGAGTTCATTGTTGCAAAAAAAAGAAACACTTATACACTGGCAATCTTTGCAACAGTCTCATGCCAGAGATATCTCTTTGAAGTATATTTCAAGAATTTTATTGCTTATAGCGGTAGCTACTTATTGATTTCGATTATTATCAGTTGGTCATTTATTTGACTTGTATATACTAAGCTTTGTTTTTAAAGAAACCAGAGTGTGTTTTAACCGTGGAGACGTTAACTGCAAATAATATTAAATTATGCTGAAGAATTGCAAGATCCTGTAGACTATGGGTAAATGTTAGGCAGTGATACTATTGACAACATTGAATTCATAGGTTATATAAAATATTTTGGGGTAATTAATCACTTTCATTAAAAGATGAGCAGTATACTGATATAAAACTTTTCAAAAAATATAAGGAAATTTTATCATCATTCAATTATAATATATTCATGCAAGAGAATTTGAATTTCTCTTCCAAATTTATATTTATTCATTCGATATTTAGTGTGAGATCTCAATATTTTGATTTCGGAACATTAATTTGCTCTCTGTGCGAGGTTTCTATGAAGTAAAGTCACCTTCAGATACCGCTTCTGATTTATAGTTTGGTTCCTTATTTTTAATTAAATAATCTCGAGCCAAAAATAATCGCAAGAATATCATTTGGTGTTTTCAATTTTTTTTTTCAATTTTAATTATCTCAATTCTATAATATGTACAGTATGTTTATTCCATTTAAACTACATCTTGAATAATTTACAACCACACTTTTATTGCATTAACCTCACTTTTACGAATTGTAAATGGTTCCCTAATACTCTGTAAATATTTTGTTTAATCAGATTACATAAAAATATTAAAAAATCAATTTGCATAAAAAAAATTTTATTTTACCTTACATACAATAGCTTCCAGAATATTCCAGTAATACAGAACTTGTGATAGAATTATTTGCTACAAATTTGTTACGTTCAACTACCGCAACAGCATCCTAAACGACACTCTCAGAAAATAGAGGTTATAATAAAGTAGTTAGTTGCATTGAAGTAAGATTTATAAAAAAAATTAGTGGGGGGATATAATGATTCTGTAAGGAATCCAGGAAAAGGAAAGCTATGGTACTCTTAAAATTTAACAATTTGGTAAATTTTATAACATACAAAGATAAAATAACTAAAATAATAACATAATGCTGCATACAACTTGTTAAAAGTATAATAATTTTGCTTGTAATTATATATCAAAAAAATTAGTAGAGAATTTTAAAAGTGGTAAAAACGATTCTCTAATTTTTCTTAGGGTGTAATGTAGCAGGCCTCCACGTGAGGCACCTTAGTTAACACTAAATTGCAACAGCTTTGCTTCCTTCCTTATGCCTTTGATATTTTTCTGAAAATTTTTTGCAAAATGTTTAAAGTCTTGAGACTGCTGCAGTGGAATGCTGGCGGCCTGTCACATAAAAGAAAGGCTCAACTTTTTTACAGTAAAGTTCAAAAATATGGGAAGGGTAGAGATCTAATGGCGTCATTCCCAATCTTCTGGGAATTTGTAATAAATAAATAAACAAACATTTGCACATATCAACAAAACTGAGAAAGAGTGAATTTCACATGATTTTGAACAGCACTAATAATATTTTTATTTGTCAATAAGCTTCTTAAATTATAATTGATTATAATTTTTTACTAAACTTAAAAGAGTTTCAAATATGCTTTGCCAAAATTTAAACATCCATAAACAAATCTAACTTTCAGAAATGTTTTGATTTTAGCATATCCGGAAAGCTTTCAAATAGAATATGTTTTTTATTTTAAAAATTAATAAATTCTTCATCGATATTGGCTATTTTAGATGTATTTTAATACTATAAGTTAAGTGTTGTCGAAAAAATTCTTTATAAAATGAAAGCTCGGAAGAGAATACTTTAACAATACATTTATTAAGAAAAAAAGAGCAAAATTTGAACAGTAATTCATTTGAAATCCTAATATGCGACTTTCAGGACTAGAGTCTCTGAGTATTTAATTATATAGTTAATTGAAATAGATAAGTATTTAATAATATGGCGAAATAAATACAAATTACGCTTCTAAATACACTTTAAAGTTATTAACTGATCGGTTTTGTCTGTAATGTAACGGCTGTCGAAATCATACTACAAGCTTTATTAGAGAATCAAACACGTCTATTTTATAAAGTGATGAAATTCTGCTTGATATTCCAGCTAAATACGCATGTAATTTCATTTCAAATAAACTATTAATCATGCGTTTAATTACGGGCTTTAATTAAAAGCAGATTTGACTATACATTTTAATTCATGAATGAAGATCTCCATTCAGTTTGTAAAATGTTCTTTAAACTAGTGCAAATTTCATGCCCATCTGGAACTAAATTTTGCAATTTAGTTCTATTCCGTAAGGGGAATGCTTTTAGTTCGTTAATAGATGACAGGTGATTTACAAAGTCATCAATGTTATAAATTCAATTCAAATATTTATGTCCACCTATATCACCTAAGCTGAATCATTATTAGACTAAAACTTGAAAACACTATTGTGATTCACTCATTGAATGAAAGGTATACACATTTCAATTGAAGTGAGGAAACTAGTTGGCGCCTGTGCACTTTACCACTTAAGTCGGATTGATCGAATTATACTATTATTATTTGTACAAAATTATCATTTGTTCTTTGGATAATAATTCAGATTTCTAGATCACTTTGAGCCAATATAAAAAGAGCAGAGATAACCCCGCTTGTGATTTTCATCTCTAACAGACCTTATTTCTAAATGCACATTTTTTTTTCGATCAATTTGTGAATTGAAATTGAAGAATTGCTTTAAGTATTAATAACAAACATTTCAAGAGCTAAGTAACTAACTTTTTAAATAAAGTTGTACAATTAAATATGGTTAGAAAATTCATAAGTATGAAATAATAATATTGCATTTTCCATTGATAATTTTAAAATTAGCTCACAATATTAAATCATTCATTATATATTTGACATTATTATCTTCATACTCAAATTTATGTCTGTACTTCTGATTAATATCAAAATACAGAATAATCTCTCTATCTACTGCAAAAATGTGTGTGTGTGTGTGTGTGTGTGTGTGTGTGTGTGTGTGTGTGTGTGTGTGTGTGTGTGTGTGTGTGTGTGTGTGTGTGTGTGTGTGTGTGTGTGTGTGTACTCTATAGCCCAGACCTTTCGGATGCGAGCTAACAAACTTGACATATATTCGCTTCCAAGGTTAGAGTGTATTATTTTTTAATATTTTAGAATTTTTATTAAAAAATTTAGAACAAATGTGATGTTTTCCCATGATCAAAAATGTTGCAGCATAAATACGAGTTTTACATCAACCTAAATAAAAAATATCTTTTTTTGCAGTGTTTTACTTTTTCACTATCATGTTACAATATATTTCCTTAAATTACATCATAGAGAATGAAACTCGTAAACAATTGATGTTTAGATAAATAACATTATAATAATAACCTTGTGCACCAAGTAGTAATACTATGAAGCAAGTAGTATCTTGCATTGCCCATTTCACTTGTGTATTAATGAAAAAAGAAAAGAAAAAAATACAGCTATTATAAATAATTTTTCATGACGTGTTACGATTGATAATTTTTTTTAACTTTTATAATGTTTAATCTTTAATTTGCAATTTATTATTACATATTTTATGCGATAATAATAAATATTTCTATATTGCACCACCTCTTGTTTTCAGCACCATAGAATTAAATTATTATTAAATTAATTAATAAACTGATAATAAGCTTTCCAAAATATTTAAATAATGTTTTTGTTTTTTTTATTGAGAATAAATATTCTGCCGATATGCAAAACACGAGCGTATCTGAAAATGATCGATTGGTCGTCCATTACAAAATATCATATTACTATCATCAAATAAATCAAGTTAGGTAATTCGATTGCAAACGATTATAAAAAAAATACTTTCATTTTTGGAACAAATTTATATATAGCCAAATAAAGATGCAAATAAAAAATATAGAAATACAAATATAGATTCACATTTTAAATGATTATGAAAAGAGATAGGACTATCGCTAATTTTTGGAATTTAAAGAGACAACAAGAAAATGTATTATAATGATGCTATAATAAATAAATTAATTTTAATTTTATTTATTAATCTTTATATTATAGGATGTATGAAACGTAATAAAATGGGCAATAAGCACTATATTAATATAGCATATTACCTCTCAGTAATCCTTATTCTATAATGTGTGATCCTTATTTATTAATTTTCTCTTCATTTTAATAATGCGTTCTGGGTATAGTTCTTTGTACATATTCTATGTAAATACATATGTATTCTTATATTTTCTTATTACATGAAAACAAAAATATAAGCAGAAATTGGAAGGATTAACTTTTTTGTTAAAAAAGTTAAATAGCAAATTTTTCCTTAATTTCTTAGAAATATTTTCTGAATTAAAAAATCATCTATGTTGCTATTCATTCATTACATACTTTAGTTCCATTGACAATTAATACGAAATTTTGAATTTTCTTTTCATGATAAATCAACACGTTCATTAAAGCATTAAAATAAATACAAAACCCATTTGAATCAAAAGATTGCTTATTCTGCCTTACTGGAACTGCAGAACATATTTAGAAATTAATTTATCATACTTGAACTGCACCGGATTTAAATTAGAAATTTTTGGTAAGACTATTTTCGATTATAGAATATTAGAGTTTGAATAATTATTCTAATATTCTAAAATAGTGGTAATAATTTTACTAATATTAAAGAATTTATAATTCTGCAATGAAAACAGGTAAAATAAAGCTTTGAAACTCTTAAAATTAAACAGGATTTGATGTGTTTTCAAAGAAGAATAGATATAATAACAAAAATTATATAATTTGGAAGCACACAGCAAACGGTTGCAAATAACAATAAAGCTGTCAGAAATAAATAAATAGCACATGATTCTCAACTATATAGATTTTTCATTGTCTATAAACTTCTTAAAGCAAAATAGACAGTAATTCTATCCGTATTTAAAAGAGCTTCAAAATGTGTACAAATTTTTAAATATCTGCCTGTAAATTTACATAAGATGTATGCCTTGAATTTAATATTTCATGGACATTTAACAAAATGTGAAATATATATTTTACATAACATGTTATATATAACATGAAATATATAACAATAAGCCATTTATTACTATACTTTTTTTATAGCTACAGTTGTGTGTTTTGAATTAAGGTTAGTAGAAAAAAAAATTCGTTTATAAAATAGAAATTGGAGAATAATGATTTAAGAACCCGTTGATTACCTAAAAATAACAACAGATTTTAATAGAAGTTCGATTGAAAGCTTCAGATACAACTTTAAGGATTAGAAACTTTGAGCGTTCAATCATATAGTTAAATGAAACAGATGAATATTTAATAATTTGAGGAAATATATCCATAATTACATCTCTAAATAAACTTTGATGTTATTAATCATTTGATGCTATTCGGTCTTTGATGTAACGATAGTCGAAATTATGTAATAAGCTTTATTAAGTAGTCAAACATCACTATTTCGCAAAGTGATAAAAGCCAGTTTGATGTTCCCTCTCAATATACATGCAACTTCATTTCAAAATAAAGTATTAACCCCATTTATTAAATTATTTATTTCAATTTAAAGTAGATATAGTAATACACTTTAATTCGTGAATCAAGTGTTTCATTTAATTTCGGAAAGGTTCTATGCAGTGTAAATTTCATGATCATCTTGAAATAAATTCCATGATTTAGATCAATTCTTTGCAGAAATGCTTTCATTTCATTTACAAATGACAAATAACTTATAAGGTCGTCAATGCTATAAATTTAATTCAGATATTTATGTCCTCCTTTATAGCCACAGTTGAATCCATTTTGAATCAAAATTTATGTAAAGCCTTTGCTATGATTCACAGATTAAATGAAAGGTATACATATTTCAACTTAAGTGATTGAATCCGATTGATGGTTTACATACAAAAGTTGTTATTATAGGATAGGCGTATCCAATTACCAGACAGAACATGTCTATATTGTGTGAATTCATTCTGGGTTATTTGACTTTATATTAATAGGCAGACAGACCGACTAGTGACTGTCGCCTGAAATGGACATTCTTTTTAGTGTATATCTTCTAACGAACATTTTCAAATTTGAAGTTAATGATCAAACATTTGATTCAAAATTTAAGAAAATTATATTTTTAATGAAACTACTTATCATGACTTATAATTATTTTCCCACTTTATTCAATTAAAAAAATATTTCAAACATATTTTAGAACCACACATTTAATTGTGCAAATGAAATTCAGATCTTTTTTATTGTTTCTACTAAAATATCATCTAGTTTTTATTATTTATTTACATAGTAAATGTCAATGTATTGTCATTAATGTTGATGTCATCGTATAAAAGTTACTATGTTTCTGTATAAGAAATGTTTTAAGAACGAAATTTCATTTGCTTTTTGTCCTAATGATATGTTAAACTTCAGAATCAAGCAATGGTGAAAACATATTTAAGGTTTGCCCATTTTTAAATACTGTTTCTCTTTTCTTTGATATAATAGGATACGTAAAAATATAGACAGAAAATTAGGATACGCTTAGCACAAGAAATAGAATTGTGTAAGCTTCTTAAAATAATATCGAAACTAAAAGTATAAAATTATTTTATTGAGGAAGTCATTAAATTGAACTTATAGAAAATACTTCAATTTTTAGCAGTCATCCTGGTGAAACAACAAATGAAATTAACTGAAATAAAAAGGAAATGTTCAAATATTCCATTTGCAAGGATTATGGATTGAGCAACCATCACATTTGTTATCTCCGCACTGCACAATGTCGATTTCAGAAGAAAGAAAAAAAAAATAGTTCTTACATTTGCCGATAAGGCGGTGGCGCTACTGTGCCAATAAAAATGATATTGCAGTGTGAACGGCGCTGCGATAGCTCTGGCAAACTGATCCTGGTACTTAAATAACATCGTTTATTATAGTAGAAATACAATGTCAAAGTTAATTTTATTTATCCTTTAGTATTGTTAAATTGAATTTTAAGAAGTTCTGTAATTTTGCTTACCGTTTTGCTGAATAACTTTATAATACAATCTTTATTTTTTATGTTCGAGGTACTGATATCAACTCTCTTATCGCGAAGTTAAATCAATTTTTGTTTTTCAGTTTTTAGAGATATCTATGATTTAAAAACTATTTCTACGGCAATTAACTTATATAGATAACATCTATAAATAAAATCTAATTTTTAAGATTATAAAGGAGCCCATATTGCAATGCCAATTTTCTACACTTAATTCATCCCTGGATATAACGACTTCGTCTACAATTTTTCAATATTTGATTCAAAATACCTGAGTGTTAACGCTCATATTTGAAGAATAAATTAATCTGTCAACAAGGGCGCAAATGTGAAAGATATACTAGAGAATTTCATTTTATATATATTAACCTCAAGGCGCTACGAAGGAGTAATATTAGTTATTTTGGCATCTACTTTTGACGGATTGTGACTCAACAAGTTAAACTCTTGGTATTGTTAGAATTCAGCAAATCTGTAGCTTGTTTTCGTAGATACGGAAGATTGTTGACAATGGTTTTTCCTTTACCGTATATTTAGTATAGAAAGAGTATACTAGTCATCAAAAATTTAGACTCGAGATTCTGACGAACCCAGATTTCTATCAAATTTTAAGAAAATCCCGTTTAGTGGAAGTGTGTCTGTCCGACTCTTCGAATATAAGTTCATCATTTTTAATGGAAAATAAAAAATCTAAAAACTACACTATAAAATACGAAAAACTTATAAATTACAATATTCCCGCAAAATGGAAATTTCCGGGAATTACTTTTTGTTATGATTCTTCGAAATTTGCATCAACTTATGACGCGCCTTGTATTTCATTCGCATTTCTTATCTTGTATTAGTTATGTTGGCACTATGCCTCGAAATATATTTAGCTAAACCATCTGTTACCCAAAAAAAGAGGTAGGCCAAAACTTATGTGAATTAACTGCCTGGAAAAAAACCTGTAAATTATTAAGTTAACAAATGAAAAATCTTAACTGAGAACAAGTTGGGAAATAATACAATCTAAGGAAAAACAGAGCCCGTTGGGAACTGTCGTTCTAATTAAGAAGATGGTAACACTCCTCTACATATCCACTACTTAAAAAAGGTGAATGTGGAAGTGTTTACCACTTTGGTAATTTTGGGGGATTTTTGCAGTATATATATATGTAATTTATATAAAAAGGTAATAGTGGTTAAATGCGGAAGTACGTTATCTGCTTCATAAAATCCAACTTATCAGTCTCTAAACCTTACTTCAAGAGATAGATTCTAGAGACTAATGGGAGATTTCTAATGTTGTGAGATAAGAATTACAGCAATCATTTCTGACGCAATACCCCTATAAAGAAAGCATCTCCGGAAGGCAGACTTTCTCACCACTTGAATTTTTAAAAAAATCAATACTAATTGTTTTTTTTTAAATCATTAAATTACCAAAGGTGACGAAGATACTTTTTTTATAGTTATTTGAATGGATATAACAATTTTCAAATTTCCAATAACTTCAATGATTCGATTCCTACAAAATTGATTATAAGAATATTATTAGAGGAAGAAGAATAAGAGTACCTGTGCGGCCCACCTGGATACCAGTTCTGACAGAGAAACCATCAATTGACTGTTTCACATTGGTACATTTTTTTATTCTTTATAGTTGAATATGAATATTTGGATCATGTTACCTATCTCACTTTCATTATTAAATTTTAATAAATTTATGCATTTCTATTGATGAATGAAGTACCAATTTCTAGCTTAACCTTTTGGTTATTTGAAAATACTTTAGCTAAAGAGAACTATTAAAAGATATGCTTTCATTGCTCCAAATAATCCATCAATTTATAACTAAGATTCAAGATTAGTTCCTGTAGGTATTATTAAAGCTGTCAACTCTCTTTCCAGCACATTCAGTCTTTAATCTATTGAATGAGGTATATGTGGCATCTCATCCACTCAAATAGGCATTTGCTTATTTCATTTTATAAAAAGGAACTACTTAATTTGCGCTGCAAAGAACTGGCCTTTATCAATATCGATTTTAGTACCACAAGTTTAAAATTTGTAGATCAAAAGCGTAAATAAATAAATTCAAGCATCATTTAAAATACAGTTTATAAATTTAGAGCGTATAGAATAAAACTTATAAACAACTGCGCTTTTATAAGATCATATTATATAATTGTAAACTCGTTTTTATCCTGTGATTTAACTGCCTTAATTAATAAAAGTACAATTTATTTGTTGTCTTTTCATTTATAAAAAGTTGTTTACAAAGTAATAAACTCTATGCCCTATTTGTTTAACCAAATGTATAAAAAAAAATTCTGTGTTCATAAATTCCATGTTTATACAAATTGATGAGAGTAGTTACATATAAAGAGGAATGAGATTGAACAGTAGATCAGATGAGTAACATAAAAATTCCTTGTCTTAAAATAAAGACTACATAATTCTGCATTAATCAAAACTGAATTGCCAGAATCCAGGTTGGAAAAAGATGCAAAAAAAAATTCAAAAAAACTCTGAAATGGAAACAAACAGGAAATATAAAACTTATTAGAAGTCGCTACATTCGTTCATACATTCATTCATGATACAATATATAATTTCATTCGCCTGAAAGCTAAAAATTTATGAATTAGGCCATGCACAAAACTATGTAATGAACAACCACTGAAATTTGTATATATCTCTCGAATACACGGTCTCAATATCAAAAGAGGGGGAAAAAAATTCATATTCCTTCTCATAATATGATGGTGTTGCTATAGCAATAAAAATATTGTTGGGTGAGTGGCGCTGCGGTAGCCCTAGCAAACTAATAATGGATCCTAAATAACATCTTTTATTGCAGTAGAAATACAATATAAAAGTTAACTTAATTTATGATTTAGAGTATTTAAGTTATGTTTAAAATTCTTGTAATTTTGCTTATATCGTTGTTCAAAATTACTTTGGAAGTCAATCTTTATTTTTTAAGTGCGAGGTTCTGAAATCAACTCTCTCGCTTTCTTATCCCGCAATTAAATCAAGTTTTGCTTTTCAGTTTTCCAAGATATCTGTGATTTAAACTACGGTGATTAACTTGAAATCTATAAATGATATCTAATTTTAGGTGATAAAGTCCAAATTGCAATATCATATTTCTACAATACTCAATTCGGCCATGGGGGGCCATGAGGTTGAATACTTGCGTGTTCAACCTCATATTTGAAAAATATATCAATCTTCCAGCAAGCGCGCGAATGTGAGAGATATGCTAGAGAATTTTTTATATATATATTAACCACAAGGTACAATGAAGGAGTATTTTTAGTTATTTTGGCATCTAGTTTCCGCGGATTGTTACTCAAAATTGAAACTAGAGGTATCGTTAGAGCTTAGCGAATCTATAGCTTGTTTTCATTGATACGGAAAATTATTGATTATTATTTTTTTTTTCACTATCTCGTATATGTAGTATAGAGATAGTGTACTGATCATCAAAAATTCAAACTCAAGAATCTGACAAATCTGAACATTTTAGACCTCTTTGAGTTCAAAAGTATATTCTTGGGAAATATTGTCTGTCTGTCTGTCTGTGACGAAGATAACTCAAAAACGCTTTAAGAAAAACGGCGCAATTTGTTATATCGTCTTTACACCAAATTTGCAGATTTTTATCAAGTTCTGAGCAAATTCCGTTGCACTGCTATAGCAATAAAAATATTGTTGGGTGAGTGGCGCTGCGGTAGCTCTAACAAACTAATAATGGATCCTAAATAACATCTTTTATTGCAGTAGAAATACAATATAAAAGTTAACTTAATTTATGATTTAGAGTATTTAAGTTATGTTTAAAATTCTTGTAATTTTGCTTATATCGTTGTTCAAAATTACTTTGGAAGTCAATCTTTATTTTTTAAGTGCGAGGTTCTGAAATCAACTCTCTCGCTTTCTTATCCCGCAATTAAATCAAGTTTTGCTTTTCAGTTTTCCAAGATATGTATGATTTAAAAATTACTTCAACGACAGTTAACTTGAAATCTATAAATGATAACTAATTTTAGAAGGTGATAGAGGAGTCCAAATTGCAATACCATATTTTTACAATACTCAATTCGGCCATCGATATAACATCTTCGTCTACTATTATTCAATAACTAATTCAAAATACTGGCTTGTTCAAGCTCATATTTGAACAATATATTAATCTTTCTGCAAGCGCGCGAATGTGAGAGTTGAGTATTTTGGATTCTGTTCTTAAATTATTTTTAACTAACTGCCAAAACCAGAGTAAAAGCGTGCCAACGTTGGCGAGAAACCACATCTTGCATTTTGGACAAGCGGGTGGTGAACAGATGAAGCGAATGAAAGCGGGGAAAATATAAATATTATATTTGAAATGAAAGCCAAACAGAGAGATAACATTAAAAGAGTATAAAAGTAGAAAAATTCGTTAATGAAAGTTAACCTATACGGGGTGAGCTAAATTTAGAAACTGGGAATACATTTTTTCGAATAATAAAAGAAATAAATCAGAAGCATGATTAAACAAAAGAGAAAAAATAAACAATGTTTGTGGAAAGGAATCCACACGACCGATGCCGTCTCGAGCATACGCGGAGTAAATGTTTTCTCATAGGAAGAAGGAAAATGTTCGATAACGCAAGTTTCAAATCCAGTCCGTCTCATTCGAGTTGATCCTTTTATCACTATTGAATCTATCATGAAAGTGTATGTTATATATGTTTTCGTGTTAATTGCAATTCATCATATTAAATATTCACGGCATCAGATTTATACAGATTCATGGATAAATTTTAAGCGGAAGTAAGTAAGCAAGCATAAGAGATAATCAAGCATCAACAAGTACACAGACGAGGAAAATAAAATCAAGAAAATATTCAAGAAAGTAAATGAAGAATGGCCCCTGTGTATCATTTGCTCAAAAATGTTGGCCGCAGACAGCATGAAACCTAATAAACTTAAACGACATTTGGAAACGCTTCATAGTGAGTGCGTCAACAAACTCAGAGAATTCTTCGAATTAAAATTAAAATCATATAAAAAGCAAATATCATTTTTAAAAGAAACTTTGTCTGTGAATAAAAAAGCTTTAACTGCATCTTACAAAGTTCATATAAAATAGCCAAATGTAAAAAATCTCACACCATTGGTGAGGAGCTTATTTTACCAGCAGCAATTAAGATTTTAGAAACAATGTTTAGAGACAATTTTTAAAAACTATTGCAGTCCCTACCTCTTTCAAATGATACTGTTGCTCGTCGAATTGGCGATATAGCTGAAGTTGTACAGTGTCAGCTTTTCTCGAAGTTGCGTGACAAATTGTTTTCAATACAGCGTGATGAAGCAACAGATAGTAATAAAGATGCTCATTTAATTGCCTATGTTCGAATTTGTGATAATATGTCAGTAGTAGAAGAACTACTTTTCTGCAAACCAATAGAACTCAAAACAACAGCGCTCGCATTATTTGCTATTTTAAATGATTTTATGAACGAGGCAAACATAGAATGGGAAAAATTGCGTCGAAATACGCAACGATGGTGCTCGTTCAATGTCCGGAAGATTCCAAGGTATACGAGCACTTGTAAAACAAAAATCGCCTCAGTTCACACGTTACATGATCCACAGAGAAGCTTTGGCTTCGAAAGAAATGAGTCGTGGACTGAATATTGTGTTAACTACGGTTGTAACCGTAATAAATTATATAAAAATATGTCCCCTGAAATTGAGAATCTTTTCCGCACTTTGTAAAGACATGGGTTCAATAATTCAGCGTTATTATTTCATTGCGAGGCAAGATGGTCATCACGTGGGAAAATTTTGCAACGTGTTTATGAATTAAGAGAAGAAATTGCCATTTTCCTAGAAGAAGAAAATACACCGGAGGCCGAGAATTTTCGCGATGGTTTATTTGTGATGAAATTGAGGTGCTGGTCGACATATTCGAGAAATTAAATAACTTGAATCATCAACTCCAAGGTGCAAATACACATATGTTGGATACGAATGATAAAGTTAATGTTTTTTGTAGAAAATTGGAATTGTGGAGCAGAAATTTAAAGCAAAAAACCTAACAATGTTTGCAAATGTGGATGATTGTACTGAAACTTACAAGGCTAAAGAAGAACATGTAAAAGTTGCTTTTGTAACCATTGGAAATCATTTAGCCATGCTGGCAAAGAATTTTAAAAAATATTTTCATGCTGACCATAAACTGATAGCAAGTTACGAGTGGGTTAGGGATCCATTTCATGACTCCCGAAGGACTCTCAATTGATGAGGGAGAAAAATTCATAGACTTCACGACAAGTGGCGAAACTAAAAGACAATTTAGTAATAAATCACTATTTGAATTTTGGGCAGGAGTAAGGATGATTTTTCTGCACTGAAAACAAGGGTATTTCACATTCTATTACCATTCAACATCCTACATTTGTGAAACTGAATTTTCTGCTGTGGCACCTTTGAAGACAAAATATAAAACAGTACTGAGAGGAGCTATTTCTAATATTAAGCCTTCCTTCGAAAAACTTTGCTCTGCAAGATAGCTCCAAGGAAGTGACTAATAATTATTAAATTAGTTTTTAATTTAGTATGTTTTTATTAAGTAAGTTTAGTCGAAATGCATTTTGTTTTCTATGTGTATGTGTGCTTTCCTTTCAGTCAGTTAATCAATTTTTTAAAATAATATTTTCTTTTGGATATCTTGCGCCCCCCCCTCTTGTGGGCTCACGCCCCCCTAATTGGGCGCGCCCCACAGGTTGAGAATCGCTGAGCTAAATAATTCCTTATTATTAATTTTTACTTGCATCCTACTTGTACAGAATTGTTAATTTTTGAAAGAATTCATATGGAGGGAAACGAAATGTTTTATACTTTCAGAAAACAGATTATAATTTTATAAAACATTTCACATTTAAGCGATTTCTTAAATGCATTAAATATACAGTGTTAATATATTAAAAAATTCATACCTAAATGTAAAAATAAAATTATTTTGTTGTTAAAAATCCATCTTTTTGAATTTTCCAGAAATTTTTATTATTATTCACTTTCCTAAATTTATATATATATATATATACAGGGTGGTCCAAAAAAAACTTCCCCTATATATGAAAACCTAGCGGCCTATCCGCTCAACCAATCGAACCAAAATTTCAGACATGGTTGTTTGAAGGTATGCGCTGGAGATTGTGATGATTCTAAACAACACAGGGTTCACGGTTACGGTTACAGTGAGAGAATTTTAAAATTTTCGAATGGCAACACCCACTTTTTCCTTGCGCAAATTGATCAGCGTATTGAAAAACCACATGTAAGGTTCACTTTGTGTATCGATGAAAGAATTGTAATCGTTTAGCTTATGTTAACTTGTGAAAACGAATGTTGGCAACAGTTGTTTGGTTGTCGATGTTCGCCATGGTTGTAACCTACTCAAAAGCTTTACCAGAATAATAGATTTTTATTTTTCTTATTAAGAACTCTTTCTTAACATTTAAATTTCAAGAGGCTAATTATAAATCAGCCTTATATGGCGCAGCCGGAATCTAATGGACTTGCAAAGGTAATTTCAAATAATATTTTCGAAAAAAAAACATCGCACTGTTAAGCCTTCTTTGGAACTTTCAGAATCCTCGCCAAGGAATGATAATCTCGCCAAGATTGTTTCTGCCTGAACGTATTCCAAAAATCGCCCACGCATAGTAAGTGAAGTTTATGAGATACTTTATATACTTACGTTTTACTTGTGATAAAACTTTGTACAAATCAGTGCGAGTATTCTAACGAATGTTGAATATTGATTTCGCATTACCTTCAAAAAAATTATTCTGTTTGCAAAATTTATTGCTTGCTTTTTAAACAAGAACATCGCCAAGCAATCTTCGCTTTTTAAACAAGAACGTCGCCAAGCAATCTTCGCTTTTTAAACAAGAACGTCGCCAAGCAATCTTCGCTAATTTATTTCGTTCGTCAAGAACAGTGAACAGAAATAAAAAAAATAAAAAAATGTCAACGAAAGATGACATCATTTTTAATTCTTTAGACTCGCAACCGCTACAAACTTTAACGATAGTTCAACTGAAAAAAGAATTACGTTTCAGAAATCTTTCGCTAACTGGAAATAAGAATGAACTAATTTTGCGTATTGTAGAGGATAATACTAAAAGAAATAGTGAAGGAACTTTGGAAGAATTAAATGTTCTTCGAGCGCAGAATCTTAATAACGTTGAGGAGGCAATTTCTGATAATGCACATTTATTGACAGAGATTGAATCTCTGCGAAAACAAGTAGAACTTTTAAGTAATTCTTCTACACAATCACCACTTCCTATGCCTCCACCCTCTCAAATAGATCCGAATATCGCAGCTATTCTTTCTACATTAATGGAAACGCAAAAACAAATTTTAGAAAGACAAGTAAATCCAAATGTGATTCAAATCACATCTACAAATGACACTGCAAATTCAATTCAAATATTTAAAGGTGATATAATTGAAAATGCACTTGAATGGTTAAAGGAAGTTGAAAGAATTTCAACTTTAGCTAACTGGTCCGACGAATTAAAATTAACTAATGCTATTTCTCGTCTCTCAGGATCTGCAAAAAATTGGCAATTAACAACAGGAAAAAATTTTAATGATTGGATTACTTGGAAAAATGCTCTCGCCTCAAGATTTAAAAGGCGTATTACAATGCAAGAATTTTTGGCTCACCAAAATGAACGAAAGTTGAGGCATAATGAAAGTTTAGTAGATTATATTTATTCAAAAGACGCTCTTTTGGAAAAAGCTCCCTTCACCATTCCCCAACCTGACCGTATTTCTATGATCATAGGTGATATTACCGAGGAAAAATGGCAAATTGCATTAGCTACTCAAAATACGAATACTGTTGAAGAATTAATTGACAGGGCAACTGCACTTGATGCTATTCGCAGTGCAAAACAAGAGCATAAGAAACATTCTCCGAAATCTCAAATTCGATCTTCTTATACACGTGATGAACAACGTCGTAAATACAATCCAGTAACTGACGATGTTCGTGATATTACTTGTTGGAGATGTGGAGACAAAGGCCATGCATCTTTTATGTGCAGTTTACCACCTCCTCCACGTGGTTCAACCATAGCTCAACCAAGAAACAAGTCACGACAAAATCAATATACCAACAGTCAAACTAATGTACAAATCCCATCTTCTAGCAGTTCAACTAGTTCTGATAATAACACAGCAGTCAAAACTATAAGTTTGAACTCTTCAAATTCCCGCCGCAACAACAACAATCGCAACTCGACATCTGGAAGATCTACAACCGCAAATAGTGCAAATAATAATTCCATAAATTGTATTAGAACTGAAACTAACAGAGATGCCTTAATACCTGTTATTATCAACAATGATACAGAAATTCAAGCCCTCTGTGATCCATGTGCAGATATCACAGTCATTCAACAATCTTGTGTTCCAAATGATATTGTTATTAACCCGTGGACTGATGGACAGTTCCAAGTTGTTGACCATGAAATAAAGCCAATAGGTTGGATTTCTTTAAACATAATTGTTAGTAATTTGGAACATATGATGCCTAAAATTGGAATGTGCACCCAGCTTCCATTTAAGCTTATTTTAGGATTCGATTGGCAACAACAAGTTCAAGCTAGATGCACTTACGACCCTAATGGCTCATTATGTATTTCTACTCCAACTTCATTTCATTTGTACGAATGTATTCATGCTTCGAAACCCAGCATCAACTGTGTCGCTCTTCATCCACCCTCACTACCATCATTAGATGATGTTACTTTGCCAGAAGCAACACCCAATATAATTTCATCCGAAACAAACCTTATCCCTAAATCTGCAGGACTCTCTACAACTCAACAAGCTCAACTTGATGCAGTAATTGGAAAATTTACTGATGTTTTTTATTCGAATGATGATAACATTGGACTATGTCCATATGTGGAATTCAAAATTGAATTGCAACATGAAAAGCCTATTAGATGTAGACCTTATAGACTTTCAGAGCCTGATCGCCAATTTCTAAAAACGCAAATTGAAAAATGGTTAAAACAAGGAATTTGCCGTCATTCCAACTCACCGTACGCAGCACCAGCTTTCATTGTGGAACAGCCCTTTCATGAAAGTACTCCTAGGCGAGTTGTGGTAGATTTCTCTCGCACTATTAATCCTATCACAAATATTGATCCGCATCCAATCGACCAAATGGAAGACGTTATTCAACGCATGGCAGGAAAGAGCTACAATTCTAAAATGGATGTAAAATCTGCATTTCACTGCATTCCCATAAGAGACATTGACACCTACAAAACTGGATTTGTCACTCCTGACGGACATTATGAATTTCTTCGAATGTCTTTTGGTGTCACAAATGGCCCATCTACAATGACAAGAGCGATTAAATTAGCCTACAATCATCTGGCACACCACAATGTCAACACATACATTGATGATATATCAACTTCTCATGATGACTTCAATTATCATCTCAAAGTGATATATAAAATCTTTGAAGCAACTCAAAAAGCTGGCTTCAAGCTGACACGAGAAAAAACGCAATTTGCAGTATCAGAAATAACTCTTTTTGGTCGAATTATTTCTCAAGATGGTGTTCGTCCTGATCCGGAACGCATAGCAGCAATTGAACGTTATCTAACTCTCAAATCAATTCATGAAGTCCGTAGTTTCCTTGGATTTGCTAATCAGTTTCGTAAGTATATTCGTAACTATGCTGTTATTGCTAAACCTTTAACAAGCGTTTTAAAAGGTTTAGAAAAGAAGATCAACAATGCTCCCATAGTTTTAACAGATAACCAACAGCGTACATTTGAATCTTTAAAAACTGCAATTACTACTGCTCCAATTCTTGCGTATTTCAAACAAGGATTACCAACCTTTGTAGAAACTGATGCATCTTATTCTGGACTAGGAGCAGTTTTATCTCAAGAACAGAATGGAAAGCGTCGTGTCATTGAATATGCTTCACGTACCTTAAAAGATGCTGAAACACGCTACCACAGTAATGTACTGGAATGTACTGCCGTACATTGGGCCCTAACTGAAAAATTTCGACTCTATCTCCTAGGTCACAAGTTTCAACTCATCACAGACAACTATACAACCGCTTATGTAGTTGCAAAATCTGCAATTAATCGAAAATTTGCACGATATTTAGTGGATTTGGCTCAATTTGATTTCACAACTGAGCACCGACCCGGAAAGCAAAATGTCATCGCTGATCACCTTTCACGTTTCCCAACACCACCTGTTTGTTTAACAGTTACTGCAAGTTATGAATCAGACATTTGTGTGAAACAGAAAAGAGATGACTTTTGTCAGTATATTTTTCGCTTACTCAGAGAAAAAAATCCAAACAAAAGGACAATGTCAATCATATGCAATTATAATATCGATAACAACACTCTTGTGCGAGTTAAAGATAATAATTCGAAATCTGTAGTAGTGATTCCTAAGGCAATGAGAGAGAAAACTCTGATCGCTTGTCACGATGATGTTGGACATATGGACGCAAAAAAAACTCTTCACAATTTGCAATTACGTTATTGGTGGCCAAATATGCGCAAGGACTGTAAAGCATATGTTCGAAGCTGTCATAAATGCCAAATTGTCAATCGACGTACTGCTAATGCCTATGGTCTTTTGCAGCAATTGCCGATTCCATCCACACCTTGGGAAATTGTATCTGCTGACCACATAATCTGTTTGCCAGAAACAAGAAATGGAAATACAAATATGCTTGTCCAAATTGACCACGCCACACGCTATGTAATTGCAACACCTTCTGCATCTCTTGCCGCTCATACAGTGACTGATGCTCTGTATCATAATATAATACTTAGATATGGACCGCCAAATATGTATTTATCAGATGGAGGAACAGCATTTACCGCACGTCCCACTCAGCGGTTTCTTCAAAAATATGGAATCACACAATCAACGACACCACCTTATTCACCACAAGCTAATAGTATCGTTGAACGAGCCAACGGCATCATTGTGTCGTCTTTGAAAAAAATGATTGACAAAAACCCGAATAAATGGGACGAATTACTTCCAAATGCCTTACTCGCAATTAACACCACAAAACAAAATTCTACTAAGAAATCGCCATTTTATTTACTTCATGGATATGAGCCACGCCTTCCACGGGAACTTCACATTGGTAGCTTCATAGATGACACGCCACGTGAAGACCAACTAGACCTTTTAACTTTGGCCAGGGCCGAAGCAGCAAATAATGTGTATGAAACACATTTGGAGAACAAGAAACGATTTGATCTCCATCGCAGATCCCATTCCTTCAAGGCAGGAGATCTCGTATTGTACGACTGGCCGAAAAAAGGAGATCACAAACTTTCTCCTATTTTCAAAGGACCATTTGTGATTATACGTCCAGTCGGGGCCGTGTGCTACGAGATCAAGTCTACAACACAGCAGAACAAATTTATCAAGGTTGTCCACGTACAACATCTTCGCCCTTACTTTAAACGAAATTCACCAACCATCGAGGAAAGCAGCACAGACGAAGAGAATGAGAGACACTGAGCCATCATCAAAAAGATATTAACTGGTCTGTGTTCCCCAGAGACTTGAACTATGATTTCATCAAAAACTTTGTTTCTTTTATTTTTACGCTTCAATTTAAAATTTCTTCTGTCTGTCTAAATTTTATATTGAGCGGGGCCGAATGTAAGGTTCACTTTGTGTATCGATGAAAGAATTGTAATCGTTTAGCTTATGTTAACTTGTGAAAACGAATGTTGGCAACAAGTGTTTGGTTGTCGATGTTCGCCATGGTTGTAACCTACTCAAAAGCTTTACCAGAATAATAGATTTTTATTTTTCTAATTAAGAACTCTTTCTTAACATTTAAATTTCAAGAGGCTAATTATAAATCAGCCTTATACACAAATGGTGTTGGAACGATTAGCGTGTGACGAAAATTGCCGCCATAAAGCATATGCAAAGAAGATCATTATAAACGACTAATGACAACACAGAGAGGAAAGAGAAAAAAAGTTTTTATTGGAATGGAAAGTTATAATTACAGGTTTTCAACGTGTTCATCTTCGCAGGCGACAACGCATTGCACTCGGGAGATTGTGGACAACAATGCCGAACGTAACATGAAAGGAGGAATCTGCATAACTTCACGTGTTATCGCATCTTGCAATTCTTACACAGTTGCGGAATTCCGTTATTCCTGAATTGCAGCAACGAAATATCATTAGGGATGGATGCAAGATGGGGCTAGTCCACACGTCGCCCAATGTGTTCGACCAGTGCTGCAACAACACTTTGCTGATAGAGTCATCTCTAGTAACTTTGCAGTTTTGTGGCCACCGCGATCCCCCGACTCATTCCTATGGATTTCTGGTTCTGGGGTTATCTGAAATCTAAGGTGTACACGTCTGGTCCACGAGATGTGTCAGAATTGCAAGATGTGTTGATCTCTGCGTTGTCATTAGTCCTTTATAATGCTCTTTTTTGCAAATGCTTTACGGCGGCAATTTTCGTCACACGCTAATCGTTCCAACGCCATTTGTGGTTTTTCAATACGCTGATCAATTTGAGCAAGGAAAAAGTGGGTGTTGCCATTCGAAAATTTCAAAATTATCTCACTGTAACCGTAACCGTGAACCCAGTGTTGTTTAGAATCATCACAATCTCCAGCGCATACCTTCAAACAACCATGTCTGAAATTTTGGTTCGATTGGTTGAGCGGATAGGCCGCTAGGGTTTCATATATAGGGGAAGTTTTTTCTGGACCACCCTGTATATATATATATATATATATATATATATATATATATATATATATATATATATATATATATATATATATATATACAGGGTGGTCCAGATTAATATATATATATATATATATATATATATATATATATATATATATATATACAGGGTGGTCCAGATTAATATATATATATATATATATATATATATATAATATAATGAATCATTTTTTGCATATATGAGAAATTTCGCTTTATGTACTAACCTTCGGCGACCAATTGCTAGACATCTATATTATTAACAGTACTAATTCAGTTCCATCAACAGAAATTGATAGCCTGGAATTTTTTTATTCAAAATAAAGTACTATTTTATAATGCACTTGAGAAATAAACATACAACATTCTGATTGACTAGTAGTGGGTGGCAATACGAAAAATGACAGTTTGCTTAAATACTTAATGACAATTTACTTACTTAAACCGCATGTAAATTTAGTGTCATGCAATATGGTCAGAATCTGGTCTGTTATAATTTCGAATCAGATATTTTCTTAAATTAATATTTTGGATGCCTCGTATAGGGAGATTTCATTTACTAAATATTATTCATACTGCCAAATCGACTCCTGTTTTAAAGAAATAACTACAACGTCGAACATATTTAACCATTTGTCTAATATGAAACCTAAAACTATAACCGAAGTAAGAAAAAATGAGTGGCTGCCACATTTTTTAGGATACAATTTGAAAGCATAAAACAGATATTTTATCGAATATTCCATAGGCAGGATAAAATCCAATATTTTTTTTAGAATTATCTGACCATTTAACATTTTCAGTAATCTGAGAGAAATTTAAAAGAATATACCAAATTCAAAAATTTTTACAAATAACTCAATATGATTCCTTATATGCAATATGGTTTCAATTCTTTTCCGGCCATGATTTTTGATTGATTAAAATGAATAATGTGGTTTATTATATAGATACAACTCAAATTTATGCAGATGGTTTCAGTTAATATACTTCTTGAAATTAAATACTTATGGCAGATTTCAAGGAAAAAGACGCCGATATTTAAATTCAATTTAAATAAACTTATTTATATGAAACTGGCCTTTTAAAAATTAGTTATTACAATACATTATAAATATGTATAGATATTAGATAAATATTTATATTCTGTTTTCCGGTACAGATTTGAACACTGGAGCGATCACGCACTTTCTGCATTCACCTATCAGACATTGAATTCTAAAGATAAGAGTTCAAATTATTTTTTTCTTAAAAGATATGTATGGCTGTACGCATTATACATCAATAAAAACCATTTATCTGTAATAAACTGAAACAAAAGTACAATTCCAAAAATGAATTTAATTATATTATAGATGGTGTAGTGATCGTAGTGCCATCTTTCAGTCATGTCATTCTAAAGCGCTATCTATCTACTTTCCCTAATACAATCTATGTTAATACTTCGCTCGGGGAATCTCCGTTGTATGTATGCGTGCGCTAAGCAAGGTTGTTCCGAGGATTGTTAGTGAAACAAAGTTTATTTTTCTAATAGCGGCGAAATGCTTTATACAACACTTCACATGAACATAACCACAATGGTTAAAACCTGCCACTGTGAATGTTCACAAGGAAAATAATTGGATGACATCTGTTCTAATCATTTTTAAACTGTATATATTTTTTTATTTCATGCATTTTAATACATTCTAAGACATGACAGCCGATAGAGAAATTAGTAGGGAGGACCCGGGCGTGATGAGCCTATAACCTCCATTCCAATGCGATGTGCTAGGCAGATACATAACAACATAATCTAACTTAATTCTATTGTGCATTGTTAGTATGGAAAAAAAAGGAAAAAAAAATTAGTGGGGTGTATTATATTTCGTTATCAATTGTATAATTTTTTAATTAACAAGTTGGTAAGAAAGAAGAGAGTTAGGTTCGGTAATGGTTCTAAGTTGCATTGCAGAGAAAAAAAAAATTGGGTTAGTTTAGGTAGTAAGCAGATCAGTGAGGGGGAATCCCCTTCTTGAGCAGGCCGGCAGTTCGCACATTCTAAGACATGTGTAAAAAAAAAAAAAAAAAAAAAAAATTAAACCACCCGGCTTCTTGCTTTTCAAATAAGAATTCAATTTCGTTCATTTGGGAAACAGGAATATTTTTTACAGTTGATTCATTTTCATCACTTTGATGCATATTGATGAAATTATTACGTTGAAATTTACCGTTTAAGAGATATTTATTGTTACGACTCCTTTTAAAACTGTGAATGCAAATTATCCTGCGATTACGAATGTTTGTCAAAGCGTGTTTTTGTTCTTAGTTAAAATCCCTTCATATCAAGATTCATAAAAAAAAATTTAAATGCATCGAATTGTTTTCAGTGACATCTAGTGATGTAAATCGATTTTAAAAAGTTTACAGGCAATGTGCTTTCAAAATGTAGATTAGATGCTTCCGAATAAATCACATTTAAAAAGATTCATAGACAAATTAACGATTTCAAAAAGCATAAGGCCAACTTGAACTTATGAAAACGGGGATTAGATGGTAGAGTCATTTATTAATTATAGAGTAATTTTTCTGATTTGTATATATAACGGATGATGGTAACTTAACTGAGAAACTGAACTTAAACTGAGATAAAGAAAATGGCACAAGAGCCAAATTGTAATTTTTAAGGGCAAGAATCACATAATTTGATAAATTAACAGTATAATTTTGCTTACAAGCTCTCTTACAAATCTCTGCATATAAGATATTGACATTAATACTTGTTGTTTCTCATGAGCACTTATCATAGACATGCCCACTGACGAAGTCGCAGATTTTAATCCTTTCTTGTGTCAGTAGCGCCATCTAGGGCCAAGAGTACGTCTTAGCTTATTACATACGACTGTAAATAAATTTAAAATTCGATTCTACCACTTTTAGAATTACCGAATGATTTTATAGTATATATAAATTATCTCAAGTGTCTTGTTTCAGCTGGTGAGTTGTGGCAAGTGTTTGTTGAAGGTTATAGTCCGCTTAAAACCGGCAATTTCTCTTGACCGCTCGTAGCGGCGGCAACAAAGTACTTTATGGCACATTTAGCCTGTTAACCATAAAGTTAAAACTCCATAACAATGAAAGTTCAATGCTCACCGGGGAACTCTATACTATTACGCTCCGTAATTGGTTTTCAGTCCTTCTACAAGCCAAGTCGCGACGAGCCGGCTTTTTTGCCAAATATTAATATTTTATTAAAAAAAATATATCATCTTTGGAGGTAGGATAAAAAACTTTCACGATTCCTGTAATTTCACAAGCTTACTTGCTCCAAAACTGGCGATTGATGAAAGAGACATTATTTAATCAGTGTTTTCGAAAGCAATGAAGCCTACCTCGAATACCAGCTTTGAAGAAGGACCAGCCAATTCCTGTTTGACATCGATGCGTTCTTTTTGCATGTTTGGTAACGGTAGATTTTACGATTTTCTTTTATGCTTCCGAGCGCACTTTCACATTTACATTTTTTTTATAAACTTTATGCATTTTCGTGGCATCATCTGAGAAAAGATTTTTGAAACTTAAACTATCTCCTCATTTTATATGAATAAATCAGGACCCTCTCACATTAGTCATTTTGTGAATAAAATAACTTTTAGCCAAAAATATTTGTCAAAAATTGTTTAGTTGCCTGATGAACTTAGATTTTTAGTGAGAATTATAATTTTATTAACTTCATTACTGAGATTGTCAGTTAATATCCACACCCCAGCGATTTATCAGCAATAAAAGTTGACAAACATAACAATACAATAAACTCTTTTATAGCTCATAGTCGTCAATGGCATGCGATTAATAATAAACAAGTACATTTATTAGGGAACATAGAAGAATATTCCGGTGACACCCCTGTGGTTTATAAAAAAGCTACTCCTGTATTCGTTTTATTCATGTAAAACGATATGTCCAACTCCACTTTTAAAAATCAATATCAAGGTCTAAAGATTAAAAAAAAAAAAAAAAAAAAAACGTTCTGTTACATATATTATTCATCATTATATAGAGACATGATTTATTGAGAAATGAAAACCAGCGTTTTTCTTGTCCTATGTGTTCTAAAGAGGATGATTTATTGTGTTCTTAAACAGTAAGTGGAAAATTAATGCCGTATTCCCCAGTCTTGCGGGATCGTCTGTCGTGTATTCTGATGCATGTAATATAATGTGCTCGTCTAGTTAAAATCTGCTTCACAAAGTTAAAGGCTAAAGGTACAATTTATCATCAATTGCTTACTGTCTGTATGAGTTTTGAATTATAATGGTGTGATAAATTAATTTGTTCTGGATTAACTTTTTCTATGAATAAATCATTCCATAAATACTTAATGGAATTAAATGCAAATGGCAGAATTTTACAGATAATTTATGTGGTTATCTAAAAAATAGTTATAGCTTCCGTGGCAGACTATTTTTATATTTCCTTCATTATGGTATTGAATGTTGTTAAATCAAATAATATATGAACTCATATGGCATATTTAATAAAAGTAAGAATGTGCGTACGTCTATATGCGTGTGTATTGCTCTCTGTGAAACAGTTTTACTGTTTTTAATAAATTTAGCTTAGACACATTTTATTACGAGAAAAGTGCCATTCGAAGCGATGATTTTAAAATATAAATTATCATTATGAATAAATCATTAAAGAAATCCTTAATGGAATTAAATTCGAACAGCAGAATTTTGCAGATAATTTATGTGGTTATCTGAAAAATAGTAATAGCTTTTTTGGCATATTTTTCTTGTGTCTCTTTCATTAACTAATTGAAAAATGCTAAACCAAATATTGTACGAACTCATATCGCATCTCTACTAACAATAAAGGTGCATGTGCGTCTGTGTGTATGTGCGTGTTGCTATCTGCAACTGCAAAATTTTTTACAGTTTAAAAATTTTTGCATTAGCATATTTTATTAGTGAATAAGTTCATTTCGAAGCGACTGTTTTAAAATATGAATCAATACTCTATTCTCATGCTGAATTGATAAAAAATTCAGCATGCGAATGGCGTTTAATAATATCGCACAAAAGTAAATTTACCTTTAAGCAATTCCCACCAGTGATGAATGTTTTAGAAGGAGCATCCGCACTCTGTGATTCTAAATCTCTGAGACCTGACAATTAATTTATTTAGACTTCGTTAAAAATATTGTTTTAAGCCTGGATATTCTTAATGCCTTTGTTTTCTTTTTATATGAAAGGGATTTATCACTTAGTGACATAGTATAACTCATTCTTCACCTTTTCGCTGTTTTTTACATTGTAACGTTTTTGCTTTTGTAAATTTTCCCTTTAAGTTTGACATTTCAGTTATTTTGTAGGATTCTCAACATAAGATTTGATAGTTGTGATGAATTTCAATACTTTCCCACTGTTCAATGTTTAGTGTTTCATTAAGTATTTAAATAGATGATTTTCTTCTATTGTTGACAGCAAAAAAAGAAAATGTCGGTAAAATACCTACGAAATACATATGAAAACGCTAAAATTGGAATTACGTTACCATAATATAGAACCCACAATATTTTCAGAAATGTTGGCATTGTTTTAGTAACAGTCGATCGCTAATTAAATAGCAGCTCTGCACACACACGAAAAAAATGCTACTTGGAAAACAACTAGAGAGATGGTTCTGCGTTCAACATTTCGACGAAAGAATAAGCTAGACTCTCCTTTATTTCGGCATTACAAAGAACCTCGAAAAATCTACAAGATTGTCGGTAATCTGATCATAATGGATACATCAGCATAATTCCTGTATTTTCTAGAATCTGCATTTTATTTTAATAAACGTCGAATAGTTGCCTAGTTCAAGAGTTAGTGACCAGGCATCCATTAAGAAAATCTATTAAACTTTCTTTCTATTCAGATTATAATTGTGCAGAGTGGCGATATTAGAAATTGTAACAATTTATAATCAGCAAAAACATTTTTTATAAATTTTGAGATTATTTTCATTAACTGGGATTCGCAGTTTTAGGATTCATCTGGTGGCGAAAAAAAAAAAAAAAAAAACCTGTTAATTTAGGAGGAATAAAAAACCACAAAATATTTTGAGACTGAATATTTTTCAACAAACAAATGTTATCGAAAATTTTATATTTATTTTCAGCTAATAACAGAAATAATGCAATGAAATTTCTAAAACAACGTTGGAAAAGAAATAATTAAATTTTCTAAGGATATTAATCCAAGAAAGAGAGAGAGAGTAGAAAATAAAATGCAAAGAAGTCAGCTTTCTGAAGGAATGAAAGCCATTAAGAAAGGCTAAAACATTTTTATCCATAAAAACGTAATAAATTCAAATAATACTTTTTTTAAATCATGAAAGGGCACAGGCGAAAATCCGTGTTGTGGACTACTTGAAAATGCGTATTAATCCTTAAATCATGAAAATGGGATCAGTAGATTTCATTTTTTGCTGCAACTTTTAAAAGGATTTCTTTAATAATATATATACTGTTTTTATTTTCAAGCAGATTACTTTGTTTTGGTTTAAAAAGATATATATTGTTTATAATAAAATCTATTCAATTATTTCTGAGGGTAACTTTTTCTTATTTAATTTCATAATGAGATTTTTTTTTTTTTTTTTTTCTATCAGCAGTGGTTTTAAACCTTATGGAAATACAATTTTGAGTTTGAAAAAAATATTTTTATATATTAACTATAATAGAAAATTTATTTTTTGTGCTAATTTTACATATATTTTGACACAAAATTTAATTTTAATCAGGAACTTAAAATCCATTAACTAAATTGCATTACAAAAGTTTTTGTATTTCTGAAGTAGTTTGTCTTTAATACAACAATAAATATTCTAAAATATATTTCGTAGTTTCATCATTAATTCTTAAATATACATATTCCTTCATTTTCTATAATCTTCAAAATAATTAATAAATGAAATTGATATTAACATTGGTTATCACTGACACTTTATCAATAGCTGCACACATATTCATAAAAGGAATACAACACACAATGACTACCCACACGATAACCACTTTGACCGTAATTTGACCGGTTTCAATGAACGGAGACAAATGATTACACATGCACAGCGCCACCTGTCGTTGATGGAAGTACATAAAAAAAGCGAACCTAAACCAACATTTCTATATACATATAGAAAGAGAAGAAATTTCTTGTGAAACATTTTGTGCAATTATTAAGTGTTCTTTATTCTTAGCAACATAATTATAATTACGCTGCTTTTATATAATAATATACATATATTTACCCTTAATTAGTTAATTAATGTAATGTAATAAATTAAACATGCTGAAACAAATCATTTTTCTGTGACAACGCATATGTAGGAATGTGATAAACGCATGATAGAAAACGTTGTTTACTCCTGAAATAATTGGGAGGCCAGAACTGACCAGTTATAGATGAAATACATAGCTTTTTAAGATGGAATCATACATATTGTCTGAGAATACTGACGCATTAAAAAATTTTTTATGGGAAAACGGTGTGGTGTGTGCGCGATGAGAAAATCTCGATAACGTAGAAAGATTTATATATATGCACAAGAACAGTACATGCAGAATTCCGGATTATTCTGGTAGACATCAAACTTCTACATACATATCAGCATCATACGATTTGTAAAATACCACGCGAAGAACAAGGAGGAAATTTCTATTTGGAATTTTGTGATCCAAATGGAAAATTGCTCAAATAACTGACACTCATGTGTGTGCCTCCTCTTCTTTAATTACCGTGACAGGACATAGAAGCTTCTAGATAGATTTCGTAATTTCTGTCCTAAAAGACAAGGTCTACTTCCCTTTCCTTTCGAGAATCTTCATTTTGTTGTGAAAGTAACTAAATTCGTCGTCAAATGATCGCAGACTTAAAAGGTTTCAAGTACTAATAACGATTAAATAATTTTTAAAAATTTTATTGAAAATTCCGATTAATATAAATTTTTATACTTTTCTAATAAATCAGTATTGAAATTTAAATTAACGGCAAAAAAAAAAATGCTTCGGTATATTTGGAACTGTAATTAAATTGTATATGCACCATAATCTTATAAAAAGACGAGATGTATAGATAATAAAACATTTATTCCATAACCATTAATATGGTTATCGGTATTCAGTCTTGCTTTTTATATCCCATGAATTAATACGAATTTCGTTTTATCTATCAAAGGAAATATCGAAATCATTTCCGATCTTCAATAGATATCAGCACATATATCCTCAAAAATTATAGAAAGAACGGTATTCAATTAGAAAATTTTATCTGTTTGATTCTTTTTTCATTTGTAGGCATATTATGTATATGATTTAAATACCAAAATAAGCCTATTTTTCATTGTTTTCTGCAATTGACACTTTGCTTTATTTGTTTGCCTGTAACGAAATTAATTAAAGAAATGGATTCCACCAAATGAATTCTGGATATGTTCATTTAAAAAAAAGATTATATTAAATATTAATGAGACATGTTTGTTATCATATACATCATGATTACAGAGAACAGAAGTTGAAGAAAGCAAAAGCAAAATCACAGCTTTATATTTTGCTTTGTCCCAAGTTTCAGGTTCTTTTTTTTTTTTTTTTTTTTTTTTTTTTTTTGCAACTGACATTGCCAACATGAAGTGACCTCTGGCTGATATGAGTTAATGTTTCCTGTACTGCAAGTGTGCTAACTTTAGCGCCCTCTGGCGGTTACCGTAAGACAGGAGAATTTCAAATGGTAGGTGAGGGGGTTCTCTGTTCTGGGCATCTTCATAAGCATGGGCTGATATATGATCGTTGATCATTATATAGACCTTTTGGGATCATTATTAGTATGATTAAAAAAAGAAAAAATTACAAAATTATGTTCTTATATCTTGATATAACTAAAAGCTAAAGATAAATCACTTGCAAGAATTTTTGATAAGAGATTCAAAATCACTTTCTAGACGTAAAAACGCCAATAGAATAATATTTATGCATAATTATAGTTATTTCTTTTTTTCAGCAATATAGAAATTTACAGTCAGATTATTTGTTACTGTCAGGTTACTGTAAAATTATCAATAATAATAAAATCTTATTTTTCAATATCTAGCAAAATAAATTCAATGGAGCTTTGAAGTTGTTTTGTGCTTATGAATTACAAAAATGAATGTTTTTTATTTCTTAAAATGTTTTCAAATAGCCAAAAAGAAAAACAGAATGTAAATTCGGTACAATATTGTTTATAGAACCTTTAAGCGTTTTTAGTGCATATTCATCTGTTTATTATTAAAGTTTACAGATTTTTCTCACTTTAAAATGTCTGCACTGAATCTTTATATACCTTTAGTAATTAAAACTAATTCGTTGTAGGATACATCAAGAGACAACTGATACACTCTGCAATAATGGTTTATTGTATTGCACTGTATTTGTTGAGTTTTCGTGTTTCTTTCCCCGGCTATGCATGTCAACTATTTGGAACTTTTTTCAACCAAAAAAATTTTTGTCCATTTTTTTTCAAATATTGTTTTTTAATTTTTATTCTTTGCAGAAATGAGCCATTGTTGTATTAGAAAAAGGCAAATCGATTAAAGATTTTAGAAACAAGTATTATATAGTTATCATGACACAGTTTAACCCAAATAGTGTAAGATTTCACATGCCTTGTTTCACTCATAAACAAACGAACTTCAAAAACAATCTACTTCAGCCTCCGAAAGAATGAATTTAATCATATAGTATTTGTTACTATTTCAAAGGATTCTAAAAATAGAAAAATAAATATTCGTAGGAGATTAATTATTGTTAATGAATACCGAATTTCGAAAAACTATATTTATAATGTAACGAGAGAAAAAAATATATAACAAAAATACACGAAGATATTTGTTTTTCAGTTTATAAACCATTTGATTTAAGAGTAACACTTTACTGCTGTTCCACATAGACAATTAATTGAAATTCTGGTTTAATGATAAAACATATTAAATTGCACAACACGAATTTAAGTATAAGCATTTATATGTAATGTTCTTTTAACAAAAATATTTAAATATGTAAAGTAACATTAAGCACAAAAGCCTGTTTACAGGAGAAACACGAACACAATTGATAAAGATATCGATTGTGAATTGAAATTACTGAATGAAATGATTCTTTCACACTAAGATGAAAGAAATCATTTATTAGGGTTACAACTCAAAAGGCATATTTAAATTTTCGTGTTACAGAAAAGAAACGCCAATGCCAATGATATGGGGATTTTTAGAAGCTCCTAGGCTCGATGGCCTTTTATCTTCTATTCGGCTGAAATGATAGATAAGTAACAAACAATATATATTGAGCGTAACGTTGAGGGTTTTATTATAAAAAAAATTTTTTTTAAAGATACTTAATGAAATAGTGAAAAAAAATAATGATGAGGATCAATTTTATGAGCTGTACTTTGTTACATTTTCCATAACGTTTCTAATTTTTTGTATTAGAGTGTGTGCATTGGACAATGGCAGGGAACTTTCATGCTGACGAGGTGTTGGGTTGGTGGGTCATTTAGTGGAGTAGCGTCCTCGGTCTTCTTCTATTCCTGTTACTTTTGGGGTCGTATACGGGGATTTCTTTTATTGCAGAATTGCTATTGTTGTCTAATTTTTGGTAGTATTTGGTACTTAATTTTTTGAAATGTTCTTCTATTGTTGGTAGTTCAAGGTCTTTTAATATATTTTTATTTCTAATGAACCAGGACATGTTTGAGATTTGCCTGGCTGTTCTGTTTTGCAGTACCTCTAGTTTATTGATGTGGGTTTTTGCAGCTGCCCCCCAAACTGGGGAAGCATAACTGATCAGTGGTCGCAATAGTGACTTGTAAAGCAGTAGCTTCTTGCCCAGCGAGAGTTTGGATTTCCTGCCCAGAAGTGGGTATAGTGCTCCTTTGGCTTTAGTGAACTTTTCTTTAATTTTGTCAACATGTGGTTTGAAGGTTAATGTTTTGTCTAAGTGACTCCTAAGTATTTTGTTTGATTTTCCCATTCAATGGGGCGTCTAAATAGTTTTGGGGGTGGTGGGAGATTTCTTTTTTTGGTGAACATTACCGCCTGACATTTCTCTGTGTTTACATTTATCTTCCATTTTATGAGCCGTTTTCCAATTTTCTCTAGGTGGTCATTAAGTGCCCCCATGACTGCTGATCTATTAATATTGGTGCTAAGTATTGCAGTATCATCTGCAAATAAGCAGAGGCGTGTGTCGTCCGACTGGCAGATGTCATTGATGAATAAATTGAAGCATAATGGTCCTAATTTGGAGCCCTGGACGACACCTGCTTCTGTAGTTCTATAGTCTGAAAGTTCTTGGCCAACTCTGACTCTGAATTTTCTGCCTCTGAGGTAAGATGATATAAGGGCGACTAGTTTGTCTGGGATTTTTAGTTTTAGTAGCTTGTAGATCACGCCGTCGATCCACACCCGGTCAAATGCCTTTGCTATATCGAGGAACACCGCTGCTGTTTCTTCTGATTTATTTAATCCTTCCCTTATTAATTCTGTAACTCTTGTTAGTGGCTGTACTGTTGACAGCCCTTTCCTGAATCCGAACTGATATGGTATGAGTTTATCCTCCGCTGCTTCTTCCAGTCTGTTTAAGATAACTCCTTCGGCTACTTTACTTAATGAAGCTAGTAGGCTAATAGGCCTATAATTTACTGGGATTTGGGGATCTTTTCCCGGCTTGTGGATTGGTACGATGACGGCTTGTTTCCAAATTTTTGGAAAGTATCCAAATTTGAACATCCCATTTATAATTTCTGTTAACTTGAAAATGCTTTTGACTGGTAGGTTTTTAATCATATTGTTATTTATTTCATCAAATTCTGGGCTTTTCCTTTTATTAAGTTTGCCTATAGCTAGTGCAATTTCCGCCGGGGAGCATGGTGTTATTTTCTTTTTGTACTTCTTAATCTTTTCAAATTTTTCCAATTTTTGTGTCACACGGTATTCTGTTGGGGGGTGGGATAAGTTGTTATTTTGGAATTGTTTTGCCAGACTGTCTGCAATAGCTTCAGCCTTTTCTTTGTTGTTGTAAACAATGGTATGTTCCGTTTTTAACGGGGGAATAAGCCACCAAAATCGAAGAATGGAAAATGATTATTGCTCAAATTAGAGAGGTTATAACAAAATATAACTAAAGCGAGATTCAGATCTTTGAAAGTGCTTCATTAAACAACAAATTTTTGGTTTAAAATGCTGCTTTTACTAAGAGTGCTCCTCAAACTTTAATGTTTTTACTGTTAGTTTCTAATCGTATCCTAGTGGTAAATGTAAACATTTGAAATCACTCATATCGAGGAAAACTGAATTACTATAAAGGGTTAAAAAGTCAATATGCTCATAAGTAAAGATAAAAATAAATTAAAAAATTGCAATTAAAAAGTCCAGTTTTTTAAATTTTTCCCAAATCCTAATTTGTTTTTTTTATTCTAAATTTAGATACTAATATAATGAATTGGTTTTTTTCATAGATTATAAATTTTAAGATATATATTAACCTTCGTATACTAGTTGTTATTAATAATACTATATTCAAAGTAACAATTTAAAAATAAAGAAAGGAATAGAATATTTTTGCTTAGGACGACTTACTTAGGAGTATCTTAATCCTACATCAAGTGGCTGGATGATTGATCTACCTAGAAATGTTCTTGTCGCTTTTAGTACAACATATTGGGCGATATCTTCAGAATGATTATCGATATTTTGAATATTGGACAATATTGTGAAGATATCTGAATGTTGTATTCCGTGCTTATAATCTATCGTTAAGCTGACAAATATATATATATATATATATATATATATATATATATATATATATATATATATACAAAAGTATTAGAATCACGTTAATAGGAAAAACAAAAATCAAATAAAAATTAAACCAAAAAAATTATTAAAAAAATATAAAAAAAAGAATCCGGCCTGAAGACTTTTTCAAGGGTCACCCTCAGGCAGGGATTCAAATAAAGGGATTTTTTCTGTGAGGACATACAGACTTTGTCTAATAATGATTCCTCGTGACCCGAAAATCCCCTGAAATTATGCTCAAGAGATATACCATTTTAACAGAAAGGAAATACAAAATAACAAATTAGGGTCACGAGGAATCATTATTAGACAAAGTCTGTATGTCCTCACAGAAAAAATCCCTTTATTTGAATCCCTGCCTGAGGGTGACCCTTGAAAAAGTCTTCAGGCCGGATTCTTTTTTTAATATTTTTTTAATAATTTTTTTGGTTTAATTTTTATTTGATTTTTGTTTTTCCTATTAACGTGATTCTAATACTTTTGTATCAATTCATCTGTGTTTTAGAAGTAGCTGCAATTGCGCTCTCTAAATACTATGAAGTTCCTTTTTGGTTTTAGTTTAATTTTTAGTTTTGGTTTTAGTTAATTTTAGTTGCGATTGCGAAACTGTTTTGTTTCGTTTTCATTTTAGTTTCGTTTTCAAACTTTTTCTTACTTTAGATTGGTTACTATATATATATATATATATATATTGCTAATTTATGTAGGGAAAAGGAGTTATGGGATTCAAATTTAGCATGAAACGTTTCGAAGTGTTATGGCAAAAATCTATTAATCTATTGTCCAAATAGTTCATTCAAATTTTTGCATATGGAAAACTGACATTCTACTACATAGTTAATATAAATAGTTTTCCTTCAAAAGTTGAAAGAAGAGTTTTTACCACTATAGAAATTTTAGATCATTTTGTAAATATACACATGATTTGCAAGAACATTACAGCACTTGACTCAAAAAGCTTTGAATTGCAGTTCCTGTGTTCATTTAAAAACAGGCAATTCATCTTGACCGCCTCCGGCAGCAACAAATAAAAGTAGTTAAGTGCTATAACGTGGAATTCTGTGTCTTCTGGGCTATGCGATGATTTCTTCAGAGGACTTTACTCATTTAACACTTCTCTCTACACCCATGCTGACGGACTCTTCGACCAGCTCGCCAGTTATGCTCAAAGTTCAGGGCATTCTTATTAACCAGGATCTTGGAGATAGCCTTGCTACGTAAGGCGGATACTCCAGAAATTTCACCATTCCCCTAACGTAGAACTCTGTGAGTATCAAAAATTGTTCTTAAGTTCTAATGCAAGTCAAGATGTAAAAAGCCGGCCTTTTAACGAATTCTGCAATATTATTTCGTTTTTTTTTTTTTTTTTTAATTATATCATCAACGTTGGAGTTAGGATTAAGAACTTTTACATTTCCTATAATTCCAGATGCTCATTTGCTCGACTTTCTTGCAAAGTTGGCAATGAAAAAAGAATAGCCTCTTTATGCATACAGCTTCATTTCAAAATAAGCCATTAATCACATTAAATTTAATTACTAACTTCAATTAAAAGCAGATTGGGCAATACACTTTAATTAAGGAATATACTGTTCCATTTCATGCACTAGTGTACATTCTATGTACATCTTGAAATAAATTTCGCGATTTAGCTAAATTTTGTGCAGAAAGGCTTTCGATTCATTTACAAATGACAAATAATTTACAAGGTCATCAGTGCATAAATTCAATTCAAATATTTATATCCAACTTTATCGCCAAAGTTGAATCCATATAAAACCAAAATTTATGAAAACACATTATTATGATTCTTTCATTGGATGAAAGATATACATATTTCGCGTTAAGAAATCTGTTTGATGGTTGTATTATGACATCGTTGTCATTTTAGAGTAGATGGATCCAATTCCCGGACAGAACTCTCTTTTAATGTCTGAATAAAGAATTCTGAGTACTGAGTTCTTAAATATACAATGATTGCCATGTTTCTATATAAGCCATGCTTTTTTATCATTTGCCTTTTCTCGTAACAATATGTTAAACTTCAGAATCAAACAATGGTAAAAACGTATTTAAGGTCTGCCCATTTTTAAGAACTTTTTCACTTTCCTCTGATATAATTGGATACATAAAAATATAGACAGAAAATTAGGAAACGCCTAGCACAAGGAATAGAATTGAGTAAGGTTTTAAAATAATATGTGCTATATGAGGATCGAAATTAAAAGTTTAAAATTATTTTATTGAGAAATCCATTAAAATCAACTTATACAAAATACTTCACTTTTTAGCAGTCATCTTGGTGAAACAAGTGAAATTAGCTGAAATAAAAAGGAAATGTTTAAATATTCCATTCGCTAAAATAATGGATTGAACAACCACAAAATTTTGTACACGTCATCTCCGCAATGCACAATGTCGATTTCAGAAAAAGAAAAAAATATTCCTACATTTGCCTATACGGCGGTGGCGCTATTGTGCCAATAAAAATGATACTGTTGGATGAGCGGCGCTGCGGTAGTTCTGTCAAACTGATCCTCAAACCTCAATAACATTTTTATTTTAAAAGAAATATAATGTCAATATTAATTTTATTCATGATTTAGTGTATTTAAATTGTAATTTTAAAAGTTCTTTAGTTTTGCTTACCATTTTGCTCTAAATTACTTTAAAATACAATTGTCTTTTTTTTTTTTTTTAGTGCGAGATGCTGAACTCAACTCCCTCGATTTGTTATCGTGTAATTAAATCAACTTTTGCTTTTTTAGTTTTCAAGACATCTATGAATTAAAAACTATTTCTACGGCGATTAATTTGAAATCCATAAAAAAATCTAATTTTAGAAGGCAAAGAGGAGTCCAAATTGCAATACCAAATCTACAATAAAACTTGATTCGGCCCTGGATAAAACGCCTTCCTCTGCAATTATTATTTAATAACTAATTCAAAATACTTGCGTGTTCAAGCTCATATTTGAAGAACAACATATTAATCTTCTAGCAAGCGCGCGAATATGAGAGATATGCTGGAGAATTTCTTTTTATATATAAACCACAAGGCACTATGAAAGAATAATTTTAGATTTTCCGGCATATAGTTTCTACCGATTGTTATTCAACAATTCAACCTAGCGGTATTATTAGAACTCTGCGAATCTATAAATTGTTTTCATAAATACGGAAGATTTTGGTTTATGGTTTTTACCTTCTGGTGTACTTAGTATAGAGAGAGTAAACTAATCATCAAAAATTCAGACTCGACATTTTAACGAAACTCCACTTTTTAGAGCGCCCTGAGTTCGAAAAATACATACTTGGGAAAAAACTGTCTGGCTCTCTGTGACAAAGGTAACTGACAAACGTTTTGACTTGTACAGCTGGAATGTATATGGTCTTTAGACAGAATGTGGATTTCTTTCAAATTTTGAGCAAATCCCGTTTAGAGGAAGTCTGTCTGTCCGACTCTTTGAATATAAGTTATAAGATAACTATAAAACAATAAGATCTATGGTTCAGCAACGGATTCTAAAACCCTCCGCATTTTAGTGCATGCGTTAGGATGGGTTTAATTCTTCAAAATAGGAAAAGAAAGATGAAAGGAGGAGATGTTTACATTTACTAGTATGTAATAGGGAAAGTCCAAGGTCAAAGGGAAAACCGGAAATGCACACATCGTTCCGCGTCTCACCCCTTAATGAGATGGAGTCGTCGAAATGTGGTCGTCACTGAATGCGTTGACGAATATAGCCAAATAAAATTCGGTACGCAGAATCAATATCTATAGTCTAGGCACCTATCCAATTTTAGACCAAATCTAATCAGCGGTTGATTATCTGACAGTCTATAGTTTCAGAAACATATGTATCCGATAACTCAAAAAAGAATTATTTAAATACAACGAATTTGGTATGGAATTTATTGACTACAATTGTAATTTTGCGTTAAAATTTTGTTTAAATCGGGTGGGAAAAGCGTATACACCTTGGTACTAAGGGAAACATTTTTTAATGGGAAATAAAAAAAATCGAAAAACTATAGTATAAAATACGTAAAACTTATAAATGACGTTATATCAGGGTGGCAAATAGTGGGGGCTTTATTTTTCCAGGGAAAAATAGAGCCCAATCGACATTCTTGTTCTAATCAAGATGATGTTAACACTCCTCGTCATATCCACTACCTAGAAAAAGTGCAGATGGAAGTGTTTACCACTCTGGTAACTTTAAGTGATTTTTACAATACATATAAATTTAGATCTCTGCTTCATACTAATAATTTATGGGAACAGTAATCTGCTACCTATAATTGCAAATAGATGTTCCCGTAAATTATCCATTCTGGAAATCATTATTTGCCACCCTGTTCTTAGCAAATATTTTCCATTTGTCACTTGAATAGTTTCACGTTTTTCCCAGAGAATCAATCTGTCTGAGTTTTGGTCTCCCTCTCCTTTTTTGGGTAACAGATGGTTTAGCCAAAAAAATACGAGAGGTGATACTAGAAGATTATTATATTCTTCTTCAAATATATTCAACTTCACGCAAGTATTTTGAATTAGTTATTAAATAATAATTGCAGAGGAAGGTGTTTTATCCAGGGCCGAATCAAATTTTGTTGTAGAAATTTGGTATTGCAATTTTGACTCCTCTTTCACCTTCTAAAATTAGATTTTTTTTATGGATTTCAAATTAATCGACAGTAGAAATAGTTTTTAATTCATAGATGTCTTGAAAACTAAAAAAGCAAAAGTTGATTTAATTACGCGATAGCAAATCGAAGGAGTTGAGCACCTTGCACTCAAAAAAAAACAAAAAACAATTGTATTTGAAAGTAGTTTAGAACAAAATTGTAAGCAAAACTATAGAGCTTTTGATGAAACGAAGATGACATGAATACATTTCTTGTGGAAATAAATTTCTCAGATGTTTATTTAAAAACGGTTCTGCATTTTTCTCTAACGAATAAACATTTAATTAAACTGACAATTTTCGAATTATTATTATTATTATTATTATTTTGTTTTAAATGATAGATATAAGATATGAATGAATCCAGCCAGATTTCTTTATGAGAGATAAGGACCATTCAAATGTTGCCCCAATGACTTTCTTATATTAACCAAAAACAAATATATATTTATATATATGTGCATAGTATAAAATGTCAATGATTAGCTGTTACTGGAATAAATAAAATGAGAATGATTTCTGGAATTTTAAACATATATTTGATTTATAATTTTTTGAGGCAAATATAAAATGATAAAAGAAATAAGTCTTGAAATAATGAATTTCCTTTAATGCACAATTTTAAAAAACGACTGCATTTAAAGACTTACAGACAGATAACAAGGAGGAAAGTTCCAAGAAAGAAGGGAAAGATCCAAGAGAATGTACTTTAAACTAATATAGAATTCATTGATACAGCGTGATCGATTCGACACATTTTAGAGTTACCATGTAAAAATAAAAGCTTAAGCAATTAGGATATCTAAGTGACTTCAGATTTACACTCAATTAAATGTTATTATTATTATTACGATACAAATAAATAAGAATTGTTGGAAGACATATCAGTAATTTTTTTTTTATATTGTAATAAATTAGGAAATCAAGGTGGCTATAGATTTCGAGTCAATTAAACTTAAATATTTTTTTGATATATATATAAACTGATATTGTTGGAAGAAGACATATTTGTAATTTTTTTATACTGTAATAAACTGGCAGGGATTTAATATAGCAGAAAAAATAAAACGAATAGAAACTATGCGAAAAAAATGAAGAGAAACTATTTGGAAAAACTATTTGTAATTTTTTTAATATATAATTTTTTCTAAATGCAGAGAAACTGTTTTGGAAAAATTTACCGATCTCTTGAAACAAGCGACCTATACACATACCATATGGATTCTTGCAGCTGCGGTTCAACAATATTAACATGTAGTTAAAAAGAGCTAAAATAGTAAATGCAGATAATTTCTTCCTATATAATTTGCAATCCTTTCACAATGAATAATTAAATCCTTGTTTCAAAATGCATTAAAAAAATTCCATAATACACAGAGTGAGGCAGAAAACCCCCACAAACAAATTTTAATGTAACTTGATTAAAGATAAATCAATTAACAAATATAGCAAATAATAATAAGATTAGACATTTGCTGATAAATAAATTTAATTGGTTTCAAAGTGACCGGATTTTTTTTTTTTTTTTTGCAGTGATGCAGAGGTGCAAAAGCTTATTGAAATTTTCAGCAATGGGCCGCAAGTCTTCTTCCTTTAATCTACCCCAGTTCCGCAGAAGTCATTGCTTTAGAGAGTCCAAACTTTTATGACGTTTAGTGCAAGCCCTAGACTCCAAAATGGACCATACACTTTAATCATGGGATTAAGATTCCGCAAGTATTGTGCCCACTCTCTAGATGATATCACATACAGAAAAATTTCCTTACACCACTCTTCTGTCTTTTTAGCTTTGTGAGCTGATACAGATTCTTGTTGAAACTCCCACTTTAGATTGCCGAAGTGCGGTTCGGCCCACGGAAATATAAAAGCTTCTGATATGTCCCAATGGTACACTTTTTCAATTATTTTAGCTCCCTCATCCACAAAAACCAGAGAGGTTTTACAGCTTTTGCAAATTCCGCACCAGATCCTGACCGACTTTGGATTTGTGCAATGTTCAACATTTGCTGAAGTATTTAGTGCGTCAACAGACCAGATCCGGTAGTTCTAGGAATTACGAGCATTTGGACGGTAAAGAGCTTCTCATTAGTGAAAAGGGATCTATCTCAATGCTGACATGCGGCCCGTTAAAAAAATGTTCGACGTCTTTGGAGCCGTACGAGTTTGTGTTTTTCAGTGAGAAGCTGAAATTTCTGGATCTTCAATCGAAATTTCATTTTGCCATTAGCAATCTTTCTCATGGGAACTTTTGAATTTCATTGAACTCGCCTTTTGATAACCTTACGGCTACTGAAAGAGTTCACCATACGTTTTAGTTCACTTCTTGGGCTTTGACCATCATTTCCAAGCTCTTTGAAACGATAGATTACTTCAGACACTATTTGCCGAGGCACATTAAGCAAACGAAAGACTTCATACTGTTCGTTTCCCAACTATAAAATAGCATATCTTTTGCTTGGCATTGTAAAAAGGCCAAAAATCAATACATAAACTAAAAGATGCATTATAAAATATATAATTGAAGTAGTAGACAAACAGAAATGAACAAAATTTTAAAAGAAATGAATTTCGTTGATGTAATAACTTTGTCCGAGTTTTTGTACCGCACCCTGTATTGCAGTATGTTTTATAAAAAGTATTCCCAATGCTACCACTTTCGGACGATGCTATTTCGATAAGAGGTGATACGTACACGGATGAACGCATTGCCGTAACTCTTCATCATTTTTTGAACTTGATTTTCGGCCCATTAGATACATTCAGTTGACTTCTTTTTCAAGTGTACGTGAGTTTTGTGCCGTTTCAGACTGTACTATTTTATCTTAACTCAAACTTGTGTACTGATCGTTTGTATGAGTAACTGAAACAACAAAAAACTTTCAGGGAAGCCATGAAGAATGTTTTTATATAATATATCCCTGTGTTAATACCAAAACTTTATCAAAAACTTCTATAAATTAAAAGGAAAAAAGTATTTTAACAAAGAAAAATATGTTAATATTATGCAAAAAAATTAATTAGCAAATTATAAGAACATAAATCTTGAATTAATTCATCAACATTTAACAGCAAATAAAAATTGTTCCCTCCATTTTATATACCAGCTCTATGTTTGAATACACTTTCAACCGACTTGACATTTTTTAGTGTGTGTATGTAGGGGGGCGGGTGGCAAGGAACACATTGCCTTCATCCTCCTGGCCGCGATTAACAACTGCTCCTCTTGTAAAATTTCGTCCTACTCTGTTCTTGTTTCTGCAAGCTGAACGGAAAAGGCGCCCTCTTGTGGATACTTCGGAATTAATTTTTTTTTTTTTTTTTTTTTTTTTGGAAACTTAGTGAGCGTATTTCATGTATATACCAAATTTCGTTGCAATCCGGTCACCCACTTCCATTGTAGAATCCTATGTATAGAGGAAGTTTAACCACGTTACATGTCATTCAAATCTCTGTATATAGAATACGGACATTCTATTACGTACATACTACAAATGAAATTACAGAAAAATTAAATAATCGTTTTTACCACTTTTATAATTTTCAACTGATTTTGCATTACATATAACTAACTACATGCAAACCATTTTAATCAGCTAGTAAATTGTAGCTTGTATTTGTAGATGATAATAGTCCGCTTAGAAACGGCAATTCTCCTTCAGCGTCATCAGTTACCACATGGTAGAGCAGCCATTGCTATCACAAAATAAGAACAATAATAGCTAACAACTGTCCTAAAAGCCAATCCGCCACAAACTAGCTATTTTTCCAATTACAAAAATATTAATATTCCCTCTAAAATTTTTAGGTAGGTCTAATAACTTTCAAGTTTCCTGCTTGTCCTAAAAATTGGTGGTAAAAGAAGCAGAATGCAATCAGTGACTGCTTCGTTTCGGAATTGGGTGTAAGCCTACCGAATTCTGAGAAAGGGGCAGTCAATTGACTTTTATATTGATGCGAGTTTTTTGTTTAAGGTTGATTACACAATTTTCTTTTCTACACCCAAACTCACTTTCACATTTTAAATTTTCATCATGTAAGGAACGGTTTTTAAAACTCAAACTATCTAGGATTTTATATGAATGAATCAGGTCTTCCTTACTTAGCTATTTTGGGAATACAAAATTTGGTTAAAAAAAATGTCAAAAATATCAGATCAGTTGTTCAATTAACTGGAAATATAAGTTACAATTATAATTTTGATTATTTCATAACTCATTAATGATCAGTTTTTGCTTGTAAATATTATTTGTACAGAAATAATAATAAGTAATTGATAAAAAAATATCGATTTTTAAGGATTATAACTCAATAAGTTATTTATAAATTTTCCTCTTACGGAAAAGAAATGTATTAAAATGTCAAATTCAGAGTGGTAGGAAACTATTATAGCACAATTGAGAATGATTACAACAAAAGATACCGAGCGAGATTCAAATCATTCTAAAGGTCTTCATTAAAGAATAAATTCAAGTTTTGATTTAAAATGCTGGATTAAAATGCCGCGTTTAATGGGAAGTGCTGTTCAAAGTTTGATTAATGTTTAATACATTGCGTTTAAGAACTCTTTTTAATAACAATTTAGAACATTTTAAATTGTACGTCTCAATTGGATGAGAATCTTGTTTCTTTAAGATAATGTATATATCAATGTATAAGTATTGAGACTGAATTATAAGAATTATTCAGCTGAAAATGTTTTATTGATCATATTTAATCGTATTGTAGTAGTACAGAAATGTAAATTTTTGAAAGCATTCATATTGAAGGAAACGGTAAATTTTATTTTTCCAGAAAAAACATTTTACAATTACAATATAATTTTAAAAAGCATGGGACATTTAACCGGTTTCTTAAATGCGTACATATAGGGTTAAAATGTTAAAAGTGCTTAAATAAAGATTAAAATAAAATTATTTTTAATCCATTTTCCTGAATTTTTTTCAAATCCGCAAATGTTATTCATTTTTTAAAACTTAGTCATATCTTTTTGCACAGATATGCAAATATTAGAGTATATACACTAATCTTCGATGACCAGTTATTCACCTACTGTATTAAAAGCACTGTATTCATAGTAACATTTATTCAATTTCTGAGTTAAATTTCCATCATAACAATGTATCTATACTTATAATAAAGCTCAATGTGTGTGTGTGTGTGTTGGCGCTCTACAGGCCAGGTCATTTGACATACAGCTATCAAATTTGGTACATGTATACCTTAGAGGTCGGGAATGTGCACCTGGGGTCCCTTTTTTTGAAATTTTAATTAGAATTTTAATTATTAATTAAAAACTAACTTTCCCGCCAAAAAAATCTTTCATTTTCCCCACCGCCAAATTTTCCGCCAAAATAATCTTCCATTTTCCCCACAGTTTTTTTTCTCCCAACAGTAATGAGGCTAGGGTTAATATTTTTCGGCGGATTATTTCAAATGATTCTGTTTATTTTCTTAATGTTTCATGCATTTAAAATTAAACATTGTTAATTAATCCATGTTTCAGATTCATTCTGAAGTACTTTTGAATTAAAATAACACAGAATAAAGGAAATTAAAAATGTCTAATCTGCATAGCGTTACCCCAACTGGCGTAGAAAAATTCACGCATAACTTTCCCGCCAAAAAAATCTTCCATTTTCCCCACAGTTTTTTTTTCTCCCAACAGTAATGAGGCTAGGGTTAATATTTTTCGGCGGATTATTTCAAAGGATTCTGTTTATTTTCTTAATGTTTTATGCATTTAAAATTAAACATTGTTAATTAATCCATGTTTCAGATTCATTCTGAAGTACTTTTGAATTAAAATAACACAGAATAAAGGAAATTAAAAATGTCTAATCTGCATAGCGTTACCCCAACTGGCGTAGAAAAATTCACGCATTTGCGTTACTTAACTGGCGAAGAAAATTCACGCATGCGCATTGTTCTGATTGTTGTCATGACAACCAACCACTATCAACGGATGATTTAAATTATTTTTAGGTTAGTTGCATGCTTTTGTAAGTAAATTGTACTTTTGTTAGTTATATATTTTTTGTATATGCTTATAGTTTTAAGTACACCGTTTTTTAAGTAGTTTTTTTTAACCTGTTTTCAATGATTTAAATTATTTTTAGGTTAGTTGCATGCTTTTGTAATTAAATTGTATTTATGTTAGTTATATATATTTTTTGTATATGCTTATAGTTTTAAGTACATCGTTTTTTAAGTAGTTTTTTTAAACCTGTTTTAGATCGATTATTTTAAATGATTCATTTTATTTTCTTAGTGTTTGATGCATTTAAAATTAAACATTGTTAATGAATCGATCTGTTCATGATGAATCTGAGAAATTTTGTTGACAAATTCTTGAGATATTACATAAATTAAGAAAGATATTCTTTAGTGCCCATAAAGTTTAAACGCTCAGTGACTCTATTATCAGTAATCATATTATTAAAAAAATGCTTTGTTTCAGTAAAAAATATTATTATATTAATTGCAGATTAATCATTTACACTTTAATTTAAAGCATAAATTCTACGAGGGGTAACAGAAAATTAGAGAGATACATATCACGTTATGACTGAAGGCCTTTATAATATTATGAGTGATTTATATGACTATCAAAATTTGAAGTTTTAAAATATTTTGCTGAAGAATCTATTAAAGTTGGATAAAATATTTAAAGTTGCATAAAATATTTAATTATTAAAATTTTAACGAACATTAAGATTGGCGAACCGGCTGGTCGCCAAAGGCGGCTAGTACTTATATAAAACTCAATGTGTGTGTGTTGGCGCTCTACAGGCCAGATCGTTCAACCTACAGCTACCAAATTTGAGACATGCATACATTGGAGGTCGGGAATGTGCACCAAGGGTCCCTTTTTTAATTTTTTAATTAGAATTTCAATTATTAATTAAAAACTGACTTTCCCCCCCAAAAAAATCTTTTCATATCCCCACAGCCAAATGCGTAAGGCTTCAGTTTTTTTTCCCCCACGTTAACGAGAATAGGCTTAACATATTTTCGGCCAATTATTTCAAACGATTCTTTTTATTCTCTTAGTGTTTGATGCATTTAAAATTAAACATTGTTAATGAATGGATCTTTGAGATTCATTCTGAAGTACTTTTGAATTAAAATTAAACAGAATAAAGGCAGTTAAAAATTTCTAATCTGCATAGCGTTACCCCAGCTGGAGTCGAAAATTCACGCATTCACGTTACCATAATTGGCGTTGAAAATTCACGTATGCGCATTGTGTTCTGATTGTTGACAACTATAAATTTTTTTATTTAAGTAGACAAATGGAATTATGGGAAACCATATTTGGCATGAAACATTTTGAAGAATTATGATATGAAACGATTAATCCACTGTCCATATATTTCATTCAATTCTGTGTATATTGACATTCTATTACGTATTGTTTCCCATGGGCACTTATCATAGACAAGCCCGCTGACGAAGTTAGTGATTTTAAGCATCTCTTGTTTCAGTAGCGCCATCTAGGGCCAAAAGCACGTCTTACCTTAAAACATACTTATTACAAATAAATGTCCAGAAAAATTAAAGAATCGATTCTACCACTTTTAGAATTATCAAGTGTTTTTGTAACATATAAAGCTGATGTTAAGATGTTGAATCAGCTGGCGAGTTATAGCATGGAATTGTAGAAGGTCATAGACCGCTTAACAGCTGCTTATTTCTTTGCCCGCTGTTAGCAGCGGCAACAATACGTTGTGGCAGAATCGATAGAAAAATCCCTTTCCTGAAGGAAATTCATAACTCCTTGAGAGTGTCTAAATTCTGTGATGATTTTCTACAAGCCAATAAGTTCAGTGTCCCTTCTGCAAATCAAGCCGTGACGAGCTGGCTTTTTGCCAAATTTTAAATTTTATTTAAAAAAAATATGTACCATCGTATTTGAAGGTAGGATAAAAAACTTTCACGATTTGTGTAATTTCACATGCTTACTTGCTGGATTTTTTTCCAAAATTGGTGATTGATGAAAGATACATTATTTAATCGATGTTTTCGAAAGTAAGCGCAAGCCTATGCTGAATACCAGGTCTTAGAAGGGTCTAATTTTACATGAATTAATAAGAACTCTTTTATTTAGCCATTTTGTAAATAAAAAAAATTTAGCCAAAAATATTCGTCAAAAATTTAAGTTTAGTTTTTCAATTAACTTGAATTTTAAGTAAGAATTATAATTTTATTTGTTTCATGAATGAGATTGGTGATAATAGAACCAGTTTGCAATCAGTGACTGTTACGTTTCGGAATTGGGTGCAAGTCTATCCATCTCTGAATAAGAGGAATCAAAAATATCAGATCAGTTGTTCATTTAATTGGAAATATAAGTTACAATTCCGATTTTAATTATTTTATAGCTCAGATTAACGAACAGTTTTTGATTGTATTATTTGGACTGGTATGTATTATATATATATATGCGTGTGTAGAATGTTGTTTTAATAAAAGTATACGAATGAATGAAATGGACATTAAGTACAAAACCCTGTCGTCTGGGAATAACAATAAGCAATTAATAAAAACATCGAATGTGAGATGAAATTAATGAAAGAAATGATTCTATCACACTGAGATGAAAAAATCACTTATTAGGATTACTACTCAAAAAGTTTTATTCTTGTTACAGAAATTTTAATTTTCCTGTTACAGACGTCGGATTCAAAGAGTGTTAGAAAACGATTATTGCACAAATGAGAGTGGTTACAACAAAAGGTACCGAAAGCGAGATTCAAATCCTTTAAAAGCGTTTCATTAAAGAACAAATTTAAGACTAGGTTTAAATGCGGGATTAAAATGCCGCTTTTCATGGAAAGTGCTGTTAAAAATGTGATCAATGTTTAATGCATTCCGTTTAACAACTCTTTTTAATAACTATTTACTTTAAAACATTATAAATTATCTTTCTCAACTGGACGAAAATCTTGTTTTTTAGATAATATATGTATATCAAAGAAAAAGCAATTTCGCAGAATAATCCTAAGAATTATTGAGCTTAATAATTCTTTATTGTTAATTTTTAGTTGCATCCTACTTGTACATAATTATTAATTTGTAGTTGCATCCGAATTGTACATAATTGTTAATTTTTGAAAGAATTCATATTAAGGAAAACGTAATGTTTTATACTTTCAGAAAACTGATTATAATTTTATAAAACATTTCACATATAAGCGATTTCATAAATGCATTAAAAATACACTGTTACAATATTAAAAATGCATGACTGAATGTAAAAATAAAATTATTTTGTTAAAAATCCAGTTTTTTCAATTTTTCTGAAATCTTTATTATTATTCATTTTTCGAAATTTATACTGAATTATTTTTCGCACAAATGAGAAATTTTGCATTATTTAGTAACCTTCGGCGACTAATTCCTAGTCATTTATATTATTAACAATACTAATTCCGTTCCATCAACAGAATTTTATACACCGGAATTTTTTTTTATCCAAAATAAAGTACTATTTTGTAATGCACTTGAGAAATAAATATACAACTTTCTGATTGACTAGCAGTGAGTGGCAATACGAAAAATGACAGTTTGCTTAAATACTTAATGACAATTTACTTACTTAATCCGCATGTAAATTTAGTATCATGCAATATGGTCAGAATCTGGTCTGTTATAATTTCGAATCAGATATATTCTAAAATTAATAGTTTGGATGCCTCGTATAGAGAAATTTCATTTACTAAATATGATTCATACTGTCAAATCGACTCCTGTTTTAAAGAAATAACTACAACGTCGAACATATTTAACCATTTGTCTATTATGAAGGCTAAAGCTATAACCGAAGTAAGAAAAAATGAGTGACTTCCCCATCAATGCATCAATCATTCGTAGGTGAGTAATCATAGAATCTTGATCGGTCCTTCTTTATCTTTGAGGCTGACTGCTTTGCACAAGACCACAGATCAAATTTCTCTTTTGAATAATATCAATAATTATCAATAACCGAATATGGAAGTAATGAGCCAGATTATTTACTTAAAGCATTCATCACGTAAACAAGTTGTTTATTTTCAATATATTTCTTCCATGCACATATATTTCTCAAAAATGTTACGTTCTTTTCTTTATATTATATGGAATTCATGTATAACAACATCGAAGAAGTATTGTATCATATATTGGACTTATAGGATGCTATAAATTAATAAATCAATCAAATTGTACTGAAAGTATCGAGATGTGGAACTAATATATTATTGCAGTTTTGTTAGTTAAAACTATACAGTTGGCGATTCAAAACATTCTAATTTTGCACTAATATTGGATATTCTAAAATGTTAAGAAGGGATAGGATGGAACATTTATCGTGTTTCAGAAACCGTTATTAAACTAATAAGAAAATTTTAAATTAAAAAAATTGTAAACCTTAGAATACATATAAAATGAAAGTTTCATAACTTAAATAAGACAGAAGCAAATTTTTAAAACGCGTAAATTAAAGCATTATTTTTCATGTAGGTATAGAATTATGTAGGTATAACAAAGAATGGAATAATTGGCAAAAATTTTACATCGACATCTACATTACTTTTTGAAAAAAAAAAATTGATTTTAAGGGTAAAATGAAACGATAAGCATTTTTTCATCAGTCAGAATTCAAGACTAAAAATCACATATAGTTTGAGTTAAATTCTATGATTTCAAACGTTATCGGGAAAGTTAAATTCCAAATCAATAAATAAATAAAAATTTAAAAAAATGGAAATACAATTAGGTATAGAAAAACATTTATCTGTGATAAACCTTTCTGGAAAACCATTAAAATTCATTTCGGGAGCTTAATAAATTCAAGTTCGAAAATTGAAGCAGCATGTTTTCAAGTTTAATTTTTTGGAAATTCGATATTTAGGATACAATTTGAAAGCGTAAAACAGATATTTTATCAAATATTCCATAGGTAGGATAAAATTCAATATTTTTTTAGAATTATCTGACAATTTAACATTTTGAGCAATCTGAGAGAAATTTAAAAGAATATACCAAATTCAAATATTTATGCAAATAACTCAATATGATTCCTTATAAGCAATATGGTTTAAATTTTTTTCCGGATATGATTTCTGACTGATAAAATGTATAATGTGGTTTACTATATAGATAAAACTCAGATTTATGCAGATAGTTTCAGTTAATATATTTCCTGAAATTAAATACTTATGGCAGACTTCAAGGAAAAAGACGCCGATATTTAAATCCAGTTTAAATAAACTGATTTATGTGAAACTGGCATTTAAAAAAATTGTTATTACAATACATTATAAATATGTATCGATATTAGATTAATATTTATATTCTGTTTTCCGGTACAGATTTCAACACTGGAGCGATCACGCACTTTCTGCATTCACCTATGAGACATTGAATTCTAAAGTTAAGTGTTTAAAATTATTTTTTTCTTAAAAGATATATATGGCTGTACGCATTATACATAAATAAAAACCATTTATCTGTAATAAACTGAAACAAAAGTACAATTCTAAAAATGAATTTAATTATGTTGTAGATTGTGTAGTGATCGTAGCGCCATCTTTCATTCATGTCATTCTAAAGCGCTGCCTATCTACTTTCCCTAATACAATCAATGTTAATACTTCGCTCGGGGAATCCCCCTTCTACGTATACGTCCGCTAAGCAGGGTTGTTCCGATGGTTGTTAGTGAAATAAAGTTTATTTTTCTAATAGCGATAAAATGCTTTATACAACACTTTACATGAACATAACCACAATGGTTAAAAACCTTCCACTGTGAATGTTAACAAGATTAATAATTGGATGACATCTATTCTAATCATTTTTAAACTGTTTATAATTTTTATTTCATTCATTTTAAAACATTCTATAACATGTGTAAATAACAAAAAAAAAAAAAAAAAAAAAAAAAAAAAAAAAAATATTAAAGCACCTGGCTTCTTGCTTTTCAAATAAGAATCCAATTTCGTTCATTTCGGAAACAGGAATATTTTTTACAGTTGATTCATTTTCATCACTTTGACGCATATTGATGAAAATATTATATTGAAATTTACCGTTTAAGAGATATTTATTGTTGCGATTCCTTTTTAAAACTATGAATGCAAATGATCCTGCGATTACGAATGTTTGTCAAAGCGTGTTTTTGTTCTTAGTTAAAATCCCTTCATATCACTTTACAGTGAAAAGATTCATAAAAAAAAAAAAAAAAAAAAAAATTAAATGCATCGAAATGTTTTCAGCGACATCTAGTGATGTAAATCGATTTTAAAAAGTTTACAGGCAACGTGCTTTCAAAATGTAGATTAGATGCTTCCGAATAAATCACATGTAAAAAGATTCATAGACAAATTAACGATTTCAAAAAGCATAAGGCCAACTTGAACTTATGAAAACGGGTGTTAGATGGCAGAGTCATTTATTAATTATAGAGTAATTTTTCTGATTTGTATATATAACGTTTGATGGTAACTTAACTGAGAAACTAAACTTAAACTGAGATTAAAAAAAATGGCACAAGCGTCAAATTGTAAATTTTAACGGCAGGAATCACATAATTTGATAAATTAACAGTATAATTTTACTTACAATCTCTCTTATAAATCTCTGCATATAAAATATTGACATTAATACATGTTGTTTCTCCTGAGCACTTATCATAGACATGCCCGCCGAGATTTAGGATTATGGAGCACCCGCCCGGCGAAGCCGGGCTATCTCCTTCCCGCTGACGAAGTCGCAGATTTTAATCCTTTCTTGTGTCAGTAGCGCCATCTAGGGCCAAGAGTAAGTCTTAGCTTATTACATACCGCTGTAAATAAATTATCAGAAAAATTTAAGAATCGATTTTACCACTTTTAGAATTATCAAATGATTTTGCAATATATATAGCTGGTCTGAAGTAAATTGTTTCAGCTGGTAAGTTGTGGCAAGCGTTTGTTGAAGGTTATAGTCCGCTTAAAACCGGCAATTTATCTTGACCGTTCTTACTGGCGGCAACGACACACTTTATGGGACAGTATGTATAACCATAAAGTTAAAGTCCATAACAATGAAAGTGTTAAGCTCACCGGGATCGATGTACCAATAAGTTGAGTTATTGTTATTCAGTCCTTCTACATGCCAAGTCGCGACGAGCCGGCTTTTTTGCCAAATATTAATATTTTATAAAAAAATGATATATCATCTTCTTTGGAGGTAGGAGAAAAAGCTTTCATGATTCCTCTAATTTCACATGCTTACTTGCCGGATTTTTTTTTTTCCAAAATTGGTGATTGATGAAAGATACATTATTTAATCGATTTTTTCGAAAGTAAGTGCAAGCCTATGCCGAATACCAGGTCTTAGAAGGGTCAGCCAATTGCCTGTTTTACATCGATACCATTTTATTTATTTATTTTTGTTAAAGGTAGATTTTACAATTTTCTTTCATGCTCCCGAACTCACACATTTACAATATTTTTAACTTTATGCATTTTTGTGGCCTCATCTGAGAAAAGTTTTTTGAAATTTTAACTATCTTCTAATTTTATATGAATTAATAAGGACTCTTTTATTTAACCATTTTGTGAAAAAAAAAAAAAACTTTTAGCCAAAAATATTCTTCAAAAATGTACGTTTAGTTGCTCAAATAACTTGAATTTTAAGTGAGAATTATAATTTTATTTATTTAATGAATGAGATTAGTCATAAAAGAAGCAGTATGCAATCAGAGACTGTTACGTTTCGGAATTGTGTGCAAGGCTATCCACTCTGAATATGAGGTAGCCAATTGACTGTTTTATATTGATGCGAGTTTTTTGTTTAAGGTTGACTATACAATTTTCTTTTCTGCACCTAAACGAACTTTCACATTTGATTTTTTTTTTACTATAAGCATTTACTTTGCATCATGTGATGAAAGGTTTTTGAAACTCAAACTGTCTCAGATTTTATATGAATGAATCATGTCTTCTTACTTAGCTATTTTGAGAATTGAAAATTCGTTGCAAAAAAAAAAATTTGTCAAAAATATAGGATTAGCTGTTCAATTAACTGGAAATATAAGTTACAATTACGATTTGATTATTTCATAGCTCAGATTAATGATCAGTTTTTGCTTGTATTATTTGGACTGGTATGTATTATATATATATATATATATATATATATATATATATATATGCGTGTGTAAAATGTTGTCTTAATAAAAATATATGAATGAATAAAATGGACATTAAGTACAAAACCCTGTCGTCCAGGAATAACAATAAGCAAATAATAAAAACATCGAATGCGAGATGAAATCAATGATTGAAATTATTATATCACACGAGGATGAAAAATTCATATATTAGGATTACTACTCAAAAAATTTTATTCTTGTTACAGAAATTTTAAGTTTCCTGTTACAGTAAAGAAACGCATTAAGACGTCGAATTCAAGGAGTGGTAGAAAACGGTTATTGCACAAATGAGAGAGAGTGGTTACAACAAAAGGTACCGAAAGCGAGATTCAAATCCTTTAAAAGTGTTTCATTAAAGAACAAATTTAAGACTAGGTTTAAATGCGGGATTAAAATGCCGCTTTTCATGGAAAGTGCTGTTAAAAATGTGATCAATGTTTAATGCATTCCGTTTAACAACTCTTTTTAATAACTATTTACTTTAAAACATTATAAATTATCTTTCTCAACTGGACGAAAATCTTGTTTTTTAGATAATATATGTATATCAAAGAAAAAGCAATTTCGCAGAATAATCCTAAGAATTATTGAGCTTAATAATTCTTTATTGTTAATTTTTAGTTGCATCCTACTTGTACATAATTGTTAATTTGTAGTTGCATCCGAATTGTACATAATTGTTAATTTTTGAAAGAATTCATATTAAGGAAAACGTAATGTTTTATACTTTCAGAAAACAGATTATAATTTTATAAAACATTTCACATAAAAGCGATTTCATAAATGCATTAAAAATACACTGTTAAAATATTAAAAATGCATGACTGAATGTAAAAATAAAATTATTTTGTTAAAAATCTAGTTTTTTCAATTTTTCTGAAATATTTATTATTATTCATTTTTCGAAATTTATATATATATATATATACTGAATTATTTGTTGCACAAATGAGAAATTTTGCATTATTTAGTAACCTTCGGCGACTAATTCCTAGTCATCTATATTATTAACAATACTAATTCCGTTCCATCAACAGAATTTTATACACCGGAATTTTTTTTAATCCAAAATAAAGTACTATTTTGTAATGCACTTGAGAAATAAATATACAACTTTCTGATTGACTAGCAGTGAGTGGCAATACGAAAAATGACAGTTTGCTTAAATACTTAATGACAATTTACTTACTTAATCCGCATGTAAATTTAGTATCATGCAATATGGTCAGAATCTGGTCTGTTATAATTTCGAATCAGATATATTCTAAAATTAATAGTTTGGATGCCTCGTATAGAGAAATTTCATTTACTAAATATGATTCATACTGTCAAATCGACTCCTGTTTTAAAGAAATAACTACAACGTCGAACAAATTTAACCATTTGTCTATTATGAAGGCTAAAGCTATAACCGAAGTAAGAAAAAATGAGTGACTTCCCCATCAATGCATCAATCATTCGTAGGTGAGTAATCATAGAATCTTGATTGGTCCTTCTTTATCTTTGAGGCTGACTGCTTTGCACAAGACCACAGTTCAGATTTCTCTTCTGAATAATATCAATAATTATCAATAATCGAATATGGAAGTAATGAGCCAGATTTGTACTTAAAGCATTTATCACGTAAACAAGTTGTTTATTTTCAATATATTTCTTCCATGCACATATATTTCTCAAAAATGTTACGTTCTTTTCTTTATATTATATGGAATTCATGTATAACAACATCGAAGAAGTATTGTATCATATATTGGACTTATAGGATGCTATAAATTAATAAATCAATCAAATTGTACTGAAAGTATCGAGATGTGGAACTAATATATCATTGCAGTTTTGTTAGTTAAAACTATACAGTTGGCGATTCAAAACATTCTAATTTTGCACTAATATTGGATATTCTAAAATGTTAAGAAGGGATAGGATGGAACATTATTTATCGTGTTTCAGAAACCGTTATTAAACTAATAAGAAAATTTTAAATTAAAAAAATTGTAAACCTTAGAATACATATAAAATGAAATTTCATAACTTAAATAAGACAGAAGCAAATTTTTAAAACGCGTAAATTAAAGAATTATTTTTCATGTAGGTATAGAATTATGTAGGTATAACAAAGAATGGAATAATTGGCAAAAATTTTACATCTACATCTACATTACTTTTTGAAAAAAAAAAAAAAAAAAAAAAAAAAAATTGATTTTAAGGGTAAAAAGAAACGATAAGCATTTTTTCATCAGTCAGAATTCAAGACTAAAAATCACATATAGTTTGAGTTAAATTCTATGATTTCAAATGTTATCGTGAAAGTTAAGTTCCAAATAAATAAATAAATAAAAATTTAAAAAAATGGAAATACAATTAGGTATAGAAAAACATTTATCTGTGATAAACCTTTCTGGAAAAACATTAAAATTCATTTCGGGAGCTTAATAAATTCAAATTCGAAAATTGAAGCAGCATGTTTTCAAGTTTAATTTTTTGGAGATTCGATATTTAGGATACAATTTGAAAGCGTAAAACAGATATAGGCAGGATAAAATCCAATATTTTTTTAGAATTATCTGACCATTTAACATTTTCAGCAATCTGAGAGAAATTTAAAAGAATATACCAAATTCAAATATTTATGCAAATAACTCAATATGATTCCTTATAAGCAATATGGTTTAAATTTTTTTCCGGATATGATTTCTGACTGATAAAATGTATAATGTGGTTTACTATATAGATAAAACTCAGATTTATGCAGATAGTTTCAGTTAATATATTTCCTGAAATTAAATACTTATGGCAGACTTCAAGGAAAAAGACGCCGATATTTAAATCCAGTTTAAATAAACTGATTTATGTGAAACTGGCATTTAAAAAAATTATTATTACAATACATTATAAATATGTATCGATATTAGATTAATATTTATATTCTGTTTTCCGGTACAGATTTCAACACTGGAGCGATCACGCACTTTCTGCATTCACCTATGAGACATTGAATTCTAAAGTTAAGTGTTTAAAATTATTTTTTTCTTAAAAGATATGTATGGCTGTACGCATTATACATAAATAAAAACCATTTATCTGTAATAAACTGAAACAAAAGTACAATTCCAAAAATGAATTTAATTATGTTGTAGATTGTGTAGTGATCGTAGCGCCATCTTTCATTCATGTCATTCTATAGCGCTGCCTATCTACTTTCCCTAATACAATCAATGTTAATACTTCGCTCGGGGAAGCCCCGTTCTACGTATACGTCCGCTAAGCAGGGTTGTTCCGATGGTTGTTAGTGAAATAAAGTTTATTTTTCTAATAGCGATAAAATGCTTTATACAACACTTTACATGAACATAACCACAATGGTTAAAAACCTTCCACTGTGAATGTTAACAAGATTAATAATTGGATGACATCTATTCTAATCATTTTTAAACTGTTTATAATTTTTATTTCATGCATTTTAAAACATTCTATAACATGTGTAAATAACAAAAAATAAAAAATAAAAAAAAATATTAAAGCACCTGGCTTCTTGCTTTTCAAATAAGAATCCAATTTCGTTCATTTGGGAAACAGGAGTATTTTTTACAGTTGATTCATTTTCATCACTTTGACGCATATTGATGAAAATATTACATTGAAATTTACCGTTTAAGAGATATTTATTGTTGCGATTCCTTTTTAAAACTATGAATGCAAATGATCCTGCGATTACGAATGTTTTTCAAAGCGTGTTTTTGTTCTTAGTAAAATCCCTTCATATCACTTTACAGTGAAAAGATTCATAAAAAAAAAAAAAAAAAAATTAAATGCATCGAAATGTTTTCAGCGACATCTAGTGATGTAAATCGATTTTAAAAAGTTTACAGGCAACTTGCTTTCAAAATGTAGATTAGATGCTTCCGAATAAATCACATGTAAAAAGATTCATAGACAAATTAACGATTTCAAAAAGCATAAGGCCAACTTGAACTTATGAAAACGGGTGTTAGATGGCAGAGTCATTTATTAATTATAGAGTAATTTTTCTGATTTGTATATATAACGGGTGATGGTAACTTAACTGAGAAACTAAACTTAAACTGAGATTAAAAAAAATGGCACAAGCGTCAAATTGTAATTTTTAACGGCAGGAATCACATAATTTGATAAATTAACAGTATAATTTTACTTACAATCTCTCTTACAAATCTCTGCATATAAAATATTGACATTAATACATGTTGTTTCTCCTGAGCACTTATCATAGACATGCCCGCCGAGATTTAGGATTATGAAGCATCCGCCCGGCGAAGCCGGGCTATCTCCTTCCCGCTGACGAAGTCGCAGATTTTAATCCTTTCTTGTGTCCATAGCGCCATCTAGGGCCAAGAGTACGTCTTAGCTTATTACATACCGCTGTAAATAAATTTCAAGAAAAATTTAAGAATCGATTCTATCACTTTTAGAATTATCAAATGATTTTACACTATATATAACTGATCTCAAGAAGACAGTTTAAATGGTAAGTTGTGGCATGTGATTGGTGAAGGTTATAGAGCGCTTCAAACCGGTAATTGCTCTTGACCTGTTCTTAGCATCGGCAGCACCGCACTTTATGGCATAGTATACATGTCAACCATAAAGTTAAAGGTCTCTAATAAGGAAGGTTAAAATTTCACCGGGTACAGATATTCAGTCCTACAAGCAAGTCGCGACGAACCGGCTTGTTTGCCAAATGTTAATATTTTATTCAAAAAAATATATCTTCTTGTTTGGAGGTAGGATAAAAAACTTTCATGATTGCTGGAATTTCCCAAGCTTACTTGCTCGATTTTTTTCAAAACTGGCGATTGATGAAAGAGACATTATTCAATCAGTGTTTTCGAAAGTAATGAAGCCTACCCCGAATGCCAGCTTTGAAGAAGGATCAGCCAATTCCTGTTTTACATCGATACGTTTTTTTTTTTTTTTTTTTTTTGCATGTTTGGTAAAGGTAGATTTTACGATTTTCTTTTATGCTCCCGAGCTCACTTTCATATTTACATTTTTTTTAAAAAAAATGTAAATATAAAAATTATGAGTTTTATGAGTTTTAAAAAAAACTTTATGCATTTTCGTGGCATCATCTGAGAAAAGATTTTTGAAACTTAAACTCTCTCCTAATTTTATATGAATTATTCAGGACCCTCTTACATTAGTCATTTTGTGAATAAAATAACTTTTAGCCAAAAATATTTGTTGAAAATTGTTTAGTTGCTCGATTAACTTAGATTTTAAGTGAGAATTATAATTTTATTAATTTCATTACTGAGATTGTCAGTTAATATCCACACCCCAGCGATTTATCAGCAATAAAAGTTGACAAACATAACAATACAATAAACTCTTTTATAGCCCATAGTCGTCAATGGCACGCGATTAATAATAAACAAGTACATTTATTAGGGAACATACAAGAATGTTTCGGTGAGACAGACCCCTGTGGTTTATAAAAGTTACTCCTGTATTTGTTTTATTCATGTAAAACGATATGTCCAACTCCACTTTAAAAAATCAATAGAAAGGTCTAAAGATTAAAAAAAAAAAAAAAATCATTCTGCTACATATATTATTCATCATTATATCGAGACATGATTTATTGAGAAATGAAAACCAGCGTTTTCCTTGTCCTATGTGACCTAAAGAGGATGATTTATTGTGTTCTTAAACCATAAGTGGAAATTAATGCCGTATTCCCCATTCTTGCGGGATCGTCTGTCGTGTATTCTGATGCATGTAATATAATGTGCTCGTCTAGTTAAAATCTGCTTCACAAAGTTAAAGGCTAAAGGTACAATTTATCATCAATTGCTTACTGTCTGTATGAGTTTTGAATAATAATGGTGTGATAAATTAATTTGTTCTGGATTAACTTTTTCTATGAATAAATCATTCCATAAATACTTAATGGAATTAAATGCAGATGGCAGAATTTTATAGACCATTTATGTGGTTATCTAAAAAATAGTTATAGCTTCCGTGGCAGACTATTTTTATATTTCCTTCATTAAGGTATTGAATGTTGTTAAACCAAATAATATATGAACTCATATGGCATATTTAATAAAAGTAAGAATGTGCGTACGTCTATATGCGTGTGTATTGCTCGCTGTGAAACAGTTTTACAGTTTTTAATAAATTTAGAATAGACACATTTTATTAAGAGAAAAATGCCATTCGAAGCGATGGCCCAGCGAGTTTCTTGTGAAATTTATGAATTTATAAGGTAGTTTATGAAGAAAATAATTTTCATTGTCCTGAAGAATTATTCGTAGTCGTGATATTTAATTTCTTATCGAAAATTGTATAAAACTTAGGGTTGGCTCAATGTGAATAAATGGATAACTAGTCAAAAAAAAAAAAGTTTCCTGATTTTTCTTGCGTATAATCTTTCATTTTGTGCAAACTGGAGCACAGGGAATGTGCTGACAAACCGTGCAGAAATACTTTTCGATGAATTATGGCAAGAATCGACTAATCCTCTTACATATATTTCATCAAATATCTACATATGGTAAATTGATATTCTACTACATGGCCACTATAAATTTCCCTTTTTAAAGAATAATTTCTTCCACTTATAGAATTTTAAACTGTTGTCATAATATAAATCGTTAATTGCAAATTATTGTAATTAAGTGGCTACTAAAAGCTTGAATTCCTAAGGGACGTCCATAGTTTGTTTGCAAACGGCAATTCTTCTTGTGAACGCCTTTGGCAGCAACAAATAAAAATGGTGAGGTACTATAATTCAGAATTCTGCGAGTATCAAAATTGTTCTTTAGCCCTGGAAATCAAGCTTTGAGAAAGCCGGTTGTTTTGCAAATTCTGAAACATTATTTGGTTTTTAAAAATTATGTCACCAATTTTGGAGTTAGGATTAATAACTTTTACGTCTCTAATAATTTCAGATGCTCACTTGCTAGTTTATTTTTTCGAAATTGGTGATGAAAAAAGAAAATAAGTGTTTTCTAAGGTGGGTGTAAGCTTGCCTCAGATACCGGCTCCGTGGAAGAGACGTCGAATTTCTTGTTATATATTGATACGATTTTTTTTTTGTTTGTTTAAGGCTAATTTTAGTATTTCATTTTCAGCTCCGAAATTCACTTTCACATTTACATTTTTTTTAATGCATTTCCATTGTGTTAAGTAAAAAAAGATTTGTGAAACTCAAACAATCTCAGGTTTAATATGAGTAAATCAGGGCGCTGTTACTTTGTCATTTTGAAAATGGAGCATTTTGTAGCTAAAAAGATTTGTCAAAATTGTATGTTCGGTTGTTTAATTAAATCAAAATATGTTACAATTATAATTTTAATCATTATAATTGTAGCTAAAAAGATTTGTCAAAATTGTATGTTCGGTTGTTTAATTAAATCAAAATATAAGTTACAATTATAATTTTAATCATTTCATAACTGAGATTAAACATCAGTGCTTGTTTGTATCATTATGGCATGTATGTATTATATCACCATTTGTGTAGAACGTTCTTTAAATAAAATATTTTTAAAAAATGAAGTTACTTTAAGTTTCCCAGGAGAAATACACAAGCAATTTAAAAAACATGGATTGTGAATTAAATTTAGTGAATGAAATGATTCTATCACACTAAGATGAAAAAATTGTTTATTACGATTACTATTTAAGAGGCTTATTTAACTTTTCCTGTTACAGAAAAGAAACGCATTAAGGCGTCGAATTCAAAGAGTGGTAGAAAACGATTATTGCACAAATGAAAGTGGTAACAACAAAAGATACCGAAAGCGAGATTCAAATCCTTTGAAAGTGCTTCATTGAACAACAAATTTAGAACATGTTTTAAAATCCGAAATTAAAATTACGCTTAAATGGGAAGTGCTGTTCAAAGTTTGATGAATGTTTAATGCATTGATTTAAGAATTCTTTTTAATAACAGTTTATTTTGAAACATTTCAAATTGTATGTCTCAACTGGATGATATTTTTTTTTTTTTTTTTCAGAAAACATATATATATATCAAAGATAATGACGCTGAATAATTATAAGAATTATTCAGCGGAATAATTCTGTATTGTTAATTTTTAATCATATTTTAGTTTTAAATGTAAATATTTGGAAGCATTCATATTAGGGGACATTTAATGTTTTATAATTTCATAAAACAGAACTTTCAATAATAAGTTTATAAAGCACGGGATTTTTTCAATGCAATATATATATATATATATATAAGGTTAAAAAGTCAAATGTTCATAAAAAATGTTAAAAAAAATTGCAATTAAAAATCCAGCTTTCTAAATTTTTGAATTTATTTGAAATTTTCAATTAATTTTCATTTTTCTAAATTTGGATACGAATATAAGGAATTGGTTTTCTACCGGGAGATCCAAAAGTCTAGAACAACTTTAAAAATTAATAATTCGAAAACGAATAAAGATAAAACGATGCGATTTCTACCAAATAAAAGATAAAGAAACCGGTTTTATATGACTGAATAAAAAAAATGTTCTTTTTTCCATTAACAGATGGCGCTGTAGTGCCACTGATATCGGATTATGCGAGGAGATTAAAATATTAGAAATTTTTATTTGATAAACAGATTGCTTACTCAAAAACAAGTCACTGGATATTATGTTATTATGTTCAATGTGCTCTCCGTCATTCAGTAGCACATCTGTCAGACGAGGACCAATACAGTTAACAGCATTCAGCAACATTTCCTTCGGTATTGCAGAAACATGTTGGCGGATGGCATCTTTCAAATTTTTTAATGTTTGCGGTTTGTCGCGATATGCTCTAGATTTCAAGTAACCCCATAGCCAAAAATCATAAGGTGTCAGATCGGGAGATCTTGGAGGCCATATGTTTTGAAAATTTTGATTGATAATGCGATCCTTCCCAAATTTTGAGCTTAGCAGTCATTGCACTGGCACAAAAATATGCTGTCATACTCCATCTTGCATAAAGGTGACTGTGTGTAGCGCCTGGCGTATTTGCAATTCTGGAATAATCTTGTTCTGCAACAATGCTGCATATCGCTCACCAGTGACAGAAACCGTTGTTAAACCAGCCACGGTGACATCCTCGAAAAAAAAATTGGGCCGATTAAAAAAATCAGCGTTGAAACCACACCAGACGGTCACTTTTGGCTGATGCAGGGGTTCTTCAACAAATGTATGTGGGTTTTCTGTGCTCCACACACAACAATTATGTGTGTTAACATTTCTAGACAGTGTGAAATGCGCTTCATTTGTCCAAAGCACAGTGTGAAGCCAGTCGTGCTGCTGTCCCATTTTAACGAATACCCAGTTCGCAAAATCTCTATTCGCAGTGCTCTCCAGACAAATCCTTAAGACAAGCCTCTCCGAAGCTTCTCGAGCCCTGCATTCCTCGTGTGCAGAAACGGCTGACATCGATTGCATACTCTGTTCGACTGTCGGGACAACAATGCTGTAGGCCTGCCACTTCTCGCACATGAAGCCAAAGAACCTGTTGCTTCAAATTTTTGCATCATTTTGGTCAATGTAGAGCATGTCATTAGTCCTTTACCATCTCGCATATCTTTCATGCTACGATATGCTTGCGATGCCACACTGGAACTTTCTGCATCTTTGTAAAAGAGTTTAACTAAGACGACCTTCTCCTCTAAGAATAGCATTTCAATGCTTTCAATTTCCACTAGCTGATGAATCCGCCTTTTTAATACCATTTGTGTTGCTTGCGTAATCCGTTGCGTAATTACGCAAGACTGATCCGTTCCGCGTAATCAGTTACCCTACAGCGCCATCTTTTAGTGGAAAACATAACAATTTTTTTATTTCGTCGTACAAAATCCGGTTTCTTTATCATTTATTTGGTGCAAATAGCATCTTTTTATTTTTATTCGTTTTTGAATAATTAATTTTTGAAGTTCAAAGTGAAAATTATTCGCAAAGCGTGTGCATAATTCTTTGCAAAATTTCCGACGTATTTATTTGCAGTAAATAAGTTTCATAAACATATTAACTGCATCGAATTGTGGTCAGCGACATCTAGTGATATAAATCGATTATAAAAAATTTCAGATCAACATTAACTTTTGAGATTGGAGATTAGATGCTTATCGAATAATTTCAATGATCAGTGTATATAACGGGGGCAATGCAGACATTTATAATCAATTTATTTAAACTGAACTAAAGAAAGTGCCAAAAACGCCAATTTGTAATTTTAAAGCGACAATCACTGAATATAATAACTGAACACTACTCTTTGATTGACAGTTGGCAAAATTTTTACTGTTTGATACGATTCGGACAAGATTGGTGAAAATTCTCTGCTGCATTTTTTAAAATTTAAAGAATAGAGCACTGTTGCTTAGGACTTGTGAGTATTTGAATCCTGCATCAACTGCCTGGATCACCTTTGAAATGTTCTTGTCTCTTTTAGAGTAATGTATTGCGCGATATCTTCACAATATTGATCGGTATTTTGAATCCTGGGCATTATTGTAAAGATATCGAAGCAATGTCGAATTTCGTGATTATAGGAATCTAGTGATTGTTTTAAAATATTTTTTTTAATCTTATGTTGACAAATGGAATTATGGAAAATCAAACTTGGCATCAAACATTCGAAAAAATTATGGCATGATTTTATTCGTCCATTGCCCATATATTTCATTTTAATGTATGTACATGGAATACTGGTATTATATAACATACTCACTATTAAAAAAATCCGGAAAATTTTTAAGAATCATTTCTACCACTATTAGAATTTGGAACATTATATGGTACTATAAATATCTGATTGCAAAATAATTTTGCTTACTGGTAAATTAAGGTTTCGATTTGTTACAGGTAGTAGTCCGCTTAAGACGGCAACAACAAATATTCGATCTAAATAAGATATTCAGTAAAATTATAACCCTTGAATTGTAAATATTTGGCGCTTGTCAATTATCCTTCCTACAATCCGTGAGGAACCGCATTTTTCATCAATTATGAAATAATAATATTTTATTTTTTAAAAATAATATTATTTTTTTTTGAAGTTAAGGTTAATAACTTTCGCTTTCCAGCAATTTCACATGCTCACTAGCTCGATTTTGTTTCAAAATTACTGATGAAAAAAGAATATAATTAGTGTTTTCGAAAATGGGAGCAAGCCTCCTCGGATACCAACTCTGAGGTAGACAAGCCTATTGTATATAGATACGATTTCTTTTTGTTTAAAGCTGACTATACAATTTTATTTTCAGCTCCCGAACTGACTTTCCCTTTTCCAATTTTTTAAATGTATGCATTCCTCTTGCGTTATGTGGAAAAAGGTTTTTGAAACTGAAACAATCTCAGATTTCACATGAGTGAATCAGTTCGCTCTTATTCAGCAATTTTGTGAATGAAGCATTTTGAAGCTAAAAATATATGTCAAAAATGCTCGTTTCGGCCGTTCAATTAATTCAAAATTTAATTTATAATTTCAGTTCTTGCTTGTATTATAAGTGCTGGCGATTCTCTATTTCGAAAGTCCAGAGTTTAGTTTAGTTTAGTTATATTAACGTCCCGTTTTAAAGCAACACTAGGGCTATTTAGGGACTGACCTCGTTACTTTGAATCACTATCTGATGACGAGGACGTCATCTCAGCTGGCACCTCCTCTCCAAATTGCTACGCCACACTAAAGGGAGGAAATTCGGCTACGACGGATTTAACGTACACGGTCTTGCTTACACGACGGTTTCTGTGTAAAATCGGTTCTCAAACCTGAATCCCTTCGGTTCTGCAGTCGAGCCCTCAGCACCAGGTCACCGCAGTCCTTAAAAGTGCAGATATTTATAGTGGAGATCCGTTTCGTCCAGATAGTATTTTTATTTCTCATTTGCAAAAAATGAATTCTCTCTTCACTTCAAACACTTTGAATCAATAGAGGAATAACGAATTTTAAATTTTTATGTACTCCTCCGTTCTGCAAGTCAAGTTAAATAAAATTTTCTTGAGACAATAATATTTTAAATAAAAAAAATTAAGAACATTTGAATTCCCTCATTCTATTTCTATAAAAACGACAAATTTTAGACTTTTTCATCGAGCATCTTGAAGAAAATATCCAATCAGTGCTTAGACTAATTTTCTAAAATAATGAAATTGTTGATCGTCCTGAAATAATGATACTCAAAGCTTTATAACTGGATCATGCTTAATCGTAGAAGATTGAAACGTTAGGTTGTCAAGGCAATTTTATTGTATATGATTTATAGGATCGAAGGATTGCATAAAAATTAGACTTCATAATTGTTTTAGAAGTGTATTTATTGATTGAAATAATTTTTTTATCATATATAAATCCTTTTGAAGTTAAACAGAATTTTATGATGAATCAGAGAAATTTTTATTGAATAATTCTTTGAAAAATTACATAAATTATAAAAACATATTTTGTGGTTTACACATCAGATTATAAAATTAAGCGGTTGGATTTTTCTATACTCATTTTCAAAAAGTATGCTTTAAATTAAATAGTTTCATCAAAAAAAGTTTACAAATTTATTATTATCTCTTCCATTTCAAATTCAAAATGAAATGTTACAACAGCTGACAGAAAATTAGATATATATATATTACAAAGAGCAAACTAAGGTAAGACTTCTATAATAATATGAGTTATATAACTAAAAAAATATTTTGCCGTAGAAACTATTAAGAGACCAAGGTACATAGATATTTAATTGAAGATTCTAGAGAGCATTACTCCTGGAGTATAGTTGGTCGTCAAAGGCGACTAGTAGATCATATTTATGCATGATCACCGAAAGAGAGATACTTCATAAGCTATGAGGCAATTAATTATCCAAAATACGAATAAGATATGGGTATACTAGGGGTTTCTTAAGTGATTTCATGGCATACTTCTACTGGAAGCGGCTCCCGGGCAGTAACATGCTGGAGCATAATTTTTTGCTTTCTCATGGTATATTTTTATATCAGTCTAAGTGCTCTTATTTATGTTTTGCACACTGATTGTTTAAAATATTGGGGCAGAGTACGTCAAGGGGTTGACCACCTGTAAGTCTGTGCCTTTATAAGAATGTAAATGCGGTAATTCCCAAATATCGCAATACAATAAACTCTTCAAGAATTAATCATTATCAATAGTATATGATTAATAATAAACAAGTACATTAATTAAAGAACATGCAAGAAAATTCTGGGGAAAACTATTCCTGTATTCGTTTTAGTCACGAAAAACGATATGCCTAACCCCATTTCATAAAATCAATAGAAAAGTCTATAGATTTAAAAAAAAATGTTCGTTCTATATATATTATTCATCATTATATCGAGACATGATTTATAGAGAAATCAAAACCAGCGTTTTCCTTGTCTTTTGTGATCTAAAGAGAATGATTTATTGTGTTCTTAAACAGTAAGTGGAAAATTAATGCGGTATTCTTCAGTCTTATGGGATAGTCTGTCGTGCATTCTGATGCATGTAATATAATGAGCCTGTCTAGTTAAAATCTGCTTCACAAAGTTAAAGGCTAAAGATTCAATTTATCATAAATTGGTTGCCGTCTGTATGAGTTTTGAATTATAATGGTGTGATAAATTAATTTGTTCTGGATTAACTTTTTCTGCGAATAAATCATTCCAGAAATACTTAATGGAATTAAATTCGAAATGCAAAGTTTTGTAGATAATTTATGTGGTTATCTAAAAATATTTATAGCTTTTCTGGTATATTATTCTTGGATCTCTTTCATAAATGCATGGAAAGAGATTAAATTAAATGTTATACGATCTCATATGGCATTTCTACTAACAATAAGAGTGCGTGTACGTCTGTGTGCATGTGTGCTGTACATGCAAAGCAGTTTAATTAATAAATCTGGCATAGGCCTATTTCGTTAGGGAATACGTGCATTTCGAAGCGATTGTTTTAAACTATAAATCAATATCCTAACTGATTAAAAATTAGGCATGATACTGCCGTTTTTTCCACCTTAACTTCCAAAAATATAATTGCACAAAAGTGAGATTACCTTTTAACAGTTAAAAAGTTGTGTGTTACATTGTAACCTTTTTGTTGTTTTCAAAATTTTTCCTTTAAGGTTGGCATTTAAGTTCTTTTGTAGGATTCCCGATATAAGATTGGATCGTTGCAATGAATTTCATTACGTTTAAACTATTTCAACAAATATTTAAATGCATGATTTTCTTTCATTGTTGGGAAAAAAAATTAAAAACATACAGAATTTATATGAAAAAGCAAAAACTGGGATTAAATTACCATAAAAGAGAAAACACAATTCTTACAAAAATATGTTTATCGCATTGCATTATTGCGCTAAGCTGATCGCTAATTAAATAGTAGCTCAGCGCAATAAAAGTAAATGGAAAACAACTAGAGAGATCGCTTTGCGCTGAACACTCTGAAAAAATAATTCGCTAGACTCGCTTTTACGTCCGCTTTACAAAGAAAATGGGAAAATCTAGAAGATTGTCGATAATCTGTTCAAAATGGATACAGCAGCATAATTCGTGTATTTTTTAAGTGTATTTCAAGTGTACTGTTTTCACTGCTTTAAGTGTATTTTCGTGTATCTTCATTTTATTTTAGTCCAATCGTTTAAAATAATCACCAAGTTCAAGAGTTATTGACAAGGCATTCATTAAGAATATGTATTCAATTTTCTTTCTTTTCACAGTGTGAGTGTGCAGAGGCAATATTAGAAATTGTAACAATTTATAATCAACAAAAACATTTTTTAAAAATAGTTTTCGGGATTATTTTTCCTTAACAGGGATTCGCAGTTTTATGATTCATCTGTTGTAAAAAAAAAAAAAAAATTACAAAATTGTTAATTTTAGAAAAAAACACAAAATATTCTGAGATGGAATATTTTTAAACATATGTTCTCGTATATTTATTTCTATTTTTATTTTCATCTAATGATAGAAATACTGCAGCAAAATTTCTATAACAACGTCTCAAAAGAAATAATTAAATTTTCTAAGGATATTAATAAAAAAAAGACAATAGAAAATAAAATACAAAGAAATCAACTTTCTGAAGGAATGAAAGCCATTAAGAAAGGCTAAAACATTTTTATCCATAAAAGTGTGATAAATTCAAATAATATTTTTTCTAAATCGTAAAAGGGCAAAGACGAAAATCCGTGATGTGGACTACTTGAAAATGCGTATTAATCCTTAAATCATGAAAATGGGATCTGGAGATTTTTTGCTGAAACTTTTAAAAGGATTTCTTTAATAATATATATACTGTTTTTATTTTTAAGCAGATTACTTTGTTTTTCTTTAAAAAAATTATCTATTGTTTATAATTAAATCTATTCAATTATTTCTGACGACTTCTTTTTTTTATTCAATTTCATAATGAGGTTTTTGTTCTTTTTTTTTCATCAATAGTGGTTTTAAACTTAATAGAAATACAATTTTGAGTTTCAAAAAATTATTTTTATATATTAACTATAATAGTCTTCGTTTTGTAGTCAGTCTTTAAATTCATCGTCAAATGATTACAAATTTATAAGGTTTAATGTAATAATAACAATTAAATAACTTAAAAAAATTTTAGTGATACTACCGATTAATATAAATTTTTATACTTTTGAAATAAATCAGTATTTAGAAATTTATATTAAAGGAAAATTTTTTTCCCGCTATATTTGGAACTGTGATTAAATTGTATAGGCACCATAATCTTATATAAAGAGGATCTTAGTGCCGTGTATGATTAACTAAACATTTATTCCACAATCATAAATAAGGTTATCGGTATTCAGTCTTGCTTGTTATATCCCATGAATTTATGCGAATTTCGTTTCATCTATCAACGGTAATATCGATATCATTTCTTATCTTGAAATAGATATTAGAAGATATAACCTCAAAATTATAGAAAGAATAGTATTCAATAAGAAATTTTATCTCTTTGATTCTTTTTTCTTTATTAGGCATATTATGTAAATGATTTAAATACCAAAGTAAGCCTCTTTTTACAGTCTGTTTTCAGCAATAGATCCTTTGCTTTATTTGTTTGCTTGTAATGAAATTAATTAAAGAAATGGATTCCACCAAATGAATTCTGAATTCGCTCATTTGAAATAAAAGACTATATGAAATATTAATGATATATGTTTGCTGTCATGCACATCAAATTACAGAGAGCTGAAGTTGAACAAAGCAAAAGCATAATCAAAGTGACGGAAACAAGGATTTAACTGGAACCAGTTTTGACTGAAAAGAACTTTCCCTCCCTGTCACCAGGGGTTTGTTTACTTCCTCTTGTTTTGGCGGCAAACCAACGAACGCGTTTCTGTATTCTCTTCTAATTTGTAAATAAATTCTTAATCATGAAACATGTAATCAAGTAGCTATTAAATAATCTTCTTCTTAAAGATAAGTTCCCCGTATTAATGAAGTCATAATCACTGAGTCTACCACTAATTAGAAATTTGAGATTTTCAGCTGTAACCTGATGGAGACAACAACATCAGTATGTAAGCAAAGAGATTCCAACAAAACAATAAAGATAAGCGATTTTACTTGTCTATAATTTAGAGATTGTTCGTGTTGGAATACAAAGCTTCATATTTTGTTTTGCCTCAGATTCCAGTTTCATTTCAGTCAACTTGATGCGCTCTCTGACGAACATAAGTTCCAGTTTGATCTTTATCAAATGATATTGCCAAATTGAAGCGCTCTCTGACGGATATGAGTTCCAGTTTCATCTTTATCAAATAATATAGTCAACTTGAAGCACCCTCTAGCGGAGACCGTATAATAAGTAAATATCGTATGATGGGAGAGGGTTCTCTGTTCTGGGCATCCTCAGATGCATGAGTTACCATCTGATTGTTGATCATAATACATATCCTTCGGAATCATTTTTAGTAAGATGAAAGCCAAAAAATTCACAAAATTATCTATCATGTATTTATATAAATAGAAGCTAAAGATAAATCTCTTGCAACAATTTTTGAAAATTGATTCAAATTCACTCTCAAGGCACAAAATCGACATGGTTATCTATTTCTTCCAGTGATATAGAAATTTACCATCTCAAATATATTGTGGTGATGTTCATGTAGAGTGTTGTATAAAGCATTTCATCGCTATTAGAATAATAAACTCTTTTTTTCACTAACAACCATCGGAACAACACTGCTTAGCGCATGTATACATAGAGCGGGGATTTCCCCGGGCGAAGTATTAACATAGATTGTATTAGGGATAGTAAATAGGTAGCGCTTTAGGATGACATGAATGAAAGATGGCGCTACGATCACTACAATATCAATAATAATAAAATTCATCTCCCATTATCGGATTGCTTAAGCCTAATGGAATTTAATCTTTTATTAGGCTTATGCATAATATTTTTTTTCTTAAAATGTTTTTAAACTAACGAAAAAGAAAATCAAAATGTAAATTGTGTACAATATTGTTTATAGAACCTTGAACTGTTTTCAGGGCATATTCTTTTAAATTTCATTTTTCATTTCGTGCATTTCATTTTGATTAAAGTTTACTAGTTTTTTTTCCTTTAAAAATGTGCGTAAGTAAATGTAGCTTGTAGAGTAGTTTCTATATGTTAATGTACTCTTTTTTTTTTTTTTTTTTTTGCCTTTATGCATTAAGGATTTTTTTGTAGGTTGCTATCTTCTGATTTTATCTGAAATTGTACCATCTTTTCAAAATGACTTGGAAGAAGAAAAAGCATTTTCTACTTCTAACCAATTGTTTAAGGAATCGGACATTGTGATGAAAGATGCAATAACATGGGTTGTTCTATGTGATTCTAAATAACCAAATAATGTAGAGAATTAGAATTTAACAAAAATTATAAATAAGTATTAAACAGGAAATTGACTTTTTAAATGTGAAATGAAGTCATTCTTCGTGATGAGTTGATAAATGTATTACAGTTTATTCAATGAGAGGAAGAAATTTAAATACTTCTTTATATCGTAGCGAAGTTTTTTATTTTAAATTCACTAGACTGACAATAACCAATCCGTTTGAAGAATAATTGAAAAGAATCCCCTCAATTTTTTAAAAAAAGCAAATGATATAATAAGTATTCAATAAAATCAGGACTTTTAAAAAGTAAAATCCAATTACTTCTTTTTAATGAGTTGATAAATGTATTACAGTTTATTTAATCAGATATAAGAATTTAAATACGTCTGTATATTTATGTTATCTTTGAATGCATCCGAATGGCAACTAGCAAACAGCAAAACATTAAATTTTCTACAAGAAGTACTGATGAAAAGTATGAACGTAATAATTTCAAACTAGAAAGAAGGAAATATCGTTTAACCTTGAAAATTTTAGTAGTCTTAAAATATCGCATTAAACGCCGAATTTAATTATTTTACACTCCATATATATCGCACACAAATTCACATATATTATATACAGTTACACGAGTAAAGAGCTTCTTCGTGTAAAAAAAAAAAAAAAAAAAAAGAAAGATAAATAGTTAAGAACTAAATGCAAAATTGTTAACTAATTTATCCGGATTTTCAAAGCATGTTTAATACTAAGATCACTTACAAAATTTAATTTACTTAACAAATTGCTCTTCCGATATATCATCTTAAAACATCTATGAATATATAGAGCAACAATGAGTCTTTCGCCGGATTTTTAAAGAAATTTGGCACTTATTCCTTGTTACAATTCGCCAAGCTCGTTGAGGTTTTGAGCTCCTATGATCATGTATGGAAACAGACATATTTCATGTTGATAGACATTAGTCCAAATTGCCCAGAAATCTACAATTTTGATGTGGTCTCATGTTTTAAATAATGTATTACACTTTCCATTATTTAGTCACTTCAGGCGTTTTTATGTTGCCACGTTCGCAAATAGAAAAACTGATATTCTCAATTCGAATACGTTTTTTTTAAAATATTTATTTGATATTTGAAAATAGATATCGATTATTTTTTATGGTTACAAAATTTTATCTTTACTTTAAATGTAAAAAATAAAAAAATAAACACACAAGAATAAAATAAATCTCTCTTTGACAAATCTAACTTGCAATATAAAAATTATTGTTTAAATATCAGTTCGTAAATAAGAGTCAAACATATTCACAAATTTTATAAGAACTAAATATATTGGCAAATAATAAAATATATTTACCAATATATTTAGCTTATTATAATTATGTATAATTAATTGTTATGGATAATTGGTGTATGGTGTGTGGCCCAATAGGTTTAATAATGAATAAAGATTCTTTTTTCTAGAAAAAAAAAAGACGAAAGCAAGACACCAATACACAACGGAAGCGATTACGGAACTTTCAGAAATCAATAGCAAATAGCAAATCGTTACTAAGTAAAAACAACAATACAAAACACTTAGGGAGCAACTAGAAAGCTCGCTCCACGATCAACACAGCAAAAGAAAAATTCTTTAGACTTCCTTGATTTGTTTCAGCCTTTAAACTTTTATGGGTTTTACGATAGGGCACAGAAAAATTCAGAAGGTTATGCAGACCTTAGCTCTTTATACAGATGTCATAACTCACATTACTGTCCAGAATCTCCATTTTTGTTGTTAAATGTTCACCAAGATTATTCCGAAAGTCGGTAATCATACACTTGGCTTTCATTTCAATATCCGTAAACCGTTCTTTCTCACTATGAAGCTAATTGCATAAAGATTTAATATTGCAGATTCGTAAAAATTATTTATAAAATGCGGGGAAAATTTGAATTTTATTAAAAATAAAACCCATTAGCTTTAACGTTAATTGATTATTTAAAAGCATTTTTTTCTCATAAAATACAATAACGAGAAAAAAAGTGTTCAAGATAAAATATAAATGGATTCGGAAAAAACAATATAACCTAAAGTAGCTTTGAATCAAAATTGATACCAAATAAGATATCGAGTAAGAAACAAATAATCAAATAGTTCATTAACTTAAAAAATATACATAATTTTAACAACACAAATTTAATGAGACTAATATTTAAAAACCAACTAATTTGAAAGCTTTCGTTTGCTAATCTTAATCTTATAGTTAGTCAAAAGCATAATTGACTCACAAAAACCATAAATTTTTTTGCTGTTTTCGAAAGTGGTTATTATAATAAAAAGTTTCTGGTATTTTTGAATAATAATTTCCTGTAGCAATACTTAAATAATTGCTAAAATCTTAGCATCTGTTACTAGTATTTATTCAAAAATTAAGAGTTCTTAAAATGACAGATTTGAAATTCTTTAAAAAGGCGTATTCTTAGTAAAAATATTATTATTTTGCTTTTGCAATTACACATTTTTTATTAACAACTATTCAAATAAAAGTTGCAAATTTTTCTCGTATTAAGACTTATGCATAGTGTTGATGTTTCAGCTAGAAAGTAATGGGAGATAAGATTGAAGAAAACCCCCAAAAATGCATAAAACGACTCCTCTTTTAAATCCATTTTCTTTAAGTGAAACTCCATTAGCCTGCTTCAATATTAAACTAAGTCTAGTTTCCGACATTTTTTTCCCTCTTGGTCGCTACTCTCTAACGTGCTTGCAAATTATTAGCTTACATGTTCAGTAGCATTGCAGACACCGTTTAAAAACCATTAGCAAGTTCCTAAAGTACTTTCTGGAGGCAGAAAAAGGTATAAACTTCTGCATTTCAGATCTGAACTTAAAATTAATGGGTATGAAAAATTCTTTTCTTCTTCTTTTTTTTTATTTATGAGATATCACGAGGTAAAAAGAAAATATAAAGTTTATTTAAACCCCAAGAATAAATTTTGCAGAAGATGGTTCACTAAATTTTTAGGTATTTTTTTCCGAAATGGATGTTTCAGCAGCTTTGTTTTAGTGGTACTAACTGCTTTACATGTTAAAAAGCTGATGCATATATTAATTTAATCTGCCGCGGTAAATTTTAATGTTAAATTTTTTTAAAAAAATCATTCAACTCTATTTAGGTTGCCTTGCTCTAAAATGATTAAAACATTCAACTTCCCTTAAGAGAAAAAAATATATTAACTTTAATTTTAGTTAAATGTGAAGTATGATTTGTTTATCAATTCCCATTAATCAATCCATTCACCATAATCCAATCCATTAACTGTAAATTTTTTTTTTTTGAAATTTTTAGCCAATAAGTTATAGATATGCATAATAAATTGTGTAAGAGTATACTTATACAGTAGACTCCCGATTATCCGCGGGCGGGTTATCCGCGCCTGCCACACAAAGTTTTTTTTTTTTTTTTACTGATTTTTTCAAAAAGGTGAAGTTTTACAGTTATGCTTTTGTAATTAAAATACATTACAGTATTAAAACAATACATATGCATTAATTTTTCTGTGTATCCTTGACGCCTCTCGTAAGTATAAAGCACTTTTCTGTTTTCATTGACAAAATGCAATTTAGGTTAGTTTTGAGTGATATACTAAAATATTAAGCGTTAGTTAAATATTTCCTGCTGTTTATTTTATGTTTTATTGTACATGAAACGATTTTTCAAAAATGGAATGACTGTTTTCTTTTTTGCTGTACCCGTTTTTAGCTTTTTTCGGATTATCCTCGATTTTTGTTATCCGCGGCGGCCGCGCCACCCAATTCCGCGGAATCGGGAGTGTACTGTATATAAATAAATATGTTTTAGCAGTTGCATGGCCGAATAAACTTTTAGTATGAAGAAGCAATGATAAAGCTGATTTCACATCCGTTTACAACGCGATACAAGAACAAAAGATACCAAAATTTTTCCCTTTCAATAATTTTAATATGAGATTTTGATAAGGATTTTTTTTACACCTGTAGTCTTAAAAAAAGAAAATTTAGGTATCTTTAAAAGAATGTTATAAAGTTTAGAGATCCCTTCACTTGTAGCGTATCAAAATTCTGTGATCATCGGTTTTCTAGAGAGAGCGCGTGTAGAATTTATTAAATAAAAAGTGGCAATTGGATCAGAAAATAAGAGACCATTTTAGAATGAAGTTAATATGAGCTGAATTAAGATAAAAATTGGGAAATCACTAGGATTTAAATTAGATTTTAAAATATCATTACACATACGTGTTTGGTTTTGAAGATATTAGATACTTTTGAAAAAAAGTATCTTCATAAAAGGATATCTTTAAGAAATGATTATTAAAATCCTTTCAATAAAAAATAGACTGAGCAAGTAACCGATCGTTATCAGACACACTAAATTAAGCATTTATGTACAGTATTTCAGTATAATATAAAAACGAAAGCAAAAATATAATGCTTCAAGTATAACAATTCTGTTCGGTGCAACTTACAGACGAATTTCAAATTTGTTCGTTTGTTGTAAGGAAACGAAGCAAAGAATGCACACTTCCTGCACACACAATATTGACTGATATATATAGAATAAAACAAAATTGTCAGTCGTACCAAATATTTTTTTGGTGCTTAGTAGTGAATGTAAAATTCTGAAATCCACAAATTAGGATCGTGGCCCCCCCTGCTATTTCAAAAAGATTTAATGAATGTTTTAAAGGCTGTTTGTTTTATGAAAAAGCTTGTTAAGTAATTCTTATTCTTAATTATTTCAGAAATCTTTTTTTCCACATTTTCGTCATTTATTTGTAATCTCTTATTAAAATATTCTGAAATCTGAACACCTTTCATTTCCATTATGACGCACTTCTAGCTAATTAAAATTGTAGAAAAATCCGATAGAATTCTGCAATTCAATCTACAAGTAAACCACAGTTCTTGTATAAACGTGTATTTTTTACAAACCTATTATCGTTAATGTGTTAAGCGCAGTTCTACAATATACAAATTGCAATGGAAATTACGATTATTAAAATGAAAACAATAAAAAAAAGGTATTTCAGTATGCCTTATCTCTTAGAATACTTCGTTATAGTTTGAAGCCTTTCCCTACTTTGAAACAAAATAATTAATGACAACAGTTTTGATCTAAACATCAATATCAAGAGTCAAACTCATGGAAATGCAACAGTTACACGAGATCGTCACCATTCATAGATTAACGATCGGGTCAAACTCAAAACATCAGATGTTAGACAGGTAGAAGGAAGATCGAATCGTATAAATTTTGTTAATGCCTTCGTAGATTTATGAGTCGTTTAATCTTGAATCAGTTGGCGATATAATTATATTTGTAATTGTTGGCATAACAATGCAGTAAACAAACTAAAGAGAGAACTCGCTGACAATTATACTATTTTCTTATAAATTATTTGTTTTGCAAAATTTATTTACTTTTAGACATCGTATTATTGCATTCCTTCTGACAAAGTCCGGTTTGATGGCTTTCAGATAATTGGATTTCATTATTTATAAATTGTTTGCTTTAGTATACTATATATAAAATAATTCAGCCAGAGTAGACTCCAAAAGACTTTCTTGCATGATTTCTGATTAATATGTGATGCCAGACTAGGCCTTACTCGGAACTGGCGTACAATAGTTACAAAATATTAATTTTTGGCCATAATTTGGCATATTTTACTGAACCTATAGTGTTATTCTTGGTGAGTTATTTGGCGATTAACCCATGGCATGCATTGAAAATATCCAAAAATTGAATAACATGTTTTAGACATGTTTCTCTCAGCGGAATGAAATAAAAATTTGACGCAAAACTGCACTTGTAGTCACAACATCTCACACCAAATTTCATGTTTTTTAGTCATGGAGTGTTTGAATTATTGCGTTTACTTAGTTAAGGAATTACAGGCCAACACACAGTCAACCCATGGTTGGATTTGGCCCAAAATTTGACAGGCGTCTACACTATAGACATTAAATGTGTGTACCGAATTTTATCGATCTAGATCTTTTCATTTTGTAATTAACTTTTATTCGAACTGTCAGACAGACAGAACAGATTTTCCTTAAAATTTGATAGAAATCAGAAAATTTGGTTTAAAGACCGTATACCAAATTTCAACCGTCTTCCTCAAATCGCTTTTGAGTCATCTTTGTCATAGATGGACATTTTCCAGAAAAATGTGTTTTTTAAACTCAAGGAAGTCTAAAACGTGGAGATTCGTCAAAACCTCAAATTGGAATATTTTGACGAGTTCTGTACATTCTCAATACTATAAACACGAGAAGGTAAAAAAAAGAATTGAATTAGGTTTAATTTCAGCAGGAATTGTTTAAATTTAAGCAAAAAGAGAAATTTAATTCGCATTGCCACTGTAACTCTGTCCTCTTAGCCTACATCGTTTCCTATTGGCTGGGTTAGAATTTTGATGGGCTAAATGAAGCGGCAAGAGTTTCAAATTCAAAATTTACACCGGTATCTCTCATTCACACATAGGCAATACAATGTAGGCAGGCAAGTTTCAATGACCAAAGAAGTATCCTAACTATTAACCGAAGGTATCACAAATTTCCATTTAGTTAGGTCAGTATTATTTCTATATTGCACTTAACCTCCTCTGAAAAGGAATTTGCGGATCTTTGGCAAAAACGTGCTAGTCGATACTTGTTGTACGTGCCTTCTGTGGTCTTCTCGATATTTTTGACTTAAGTGAAAATATTGTGCATCCACGTCTTATTCGCTCCGAAGATTTGTATATTATATATATATATATAATATATTTTTAAAAGAAATCCAAGGAGAAATAAGACCCGTGTGAAATTTTTCAATGATTTGCGACACTAACCATTCCTTAAATAAATAAAAAACATCTATCCAATTTAAAAGTTATGTTAAAAAACATTAAAAAATTGAAATCTTTGATCAGAAATTTCAAGTTATCATGTGAGAATATTAATTTTTAAGTCACGTGGTAATAATCCGACAGAAAAACAACATTATGTTCTGACATGACTCATATTTCGTCATTAAACATTTGGAAAAGAGAATTTTTTGACCACCTCAAAATCAATCGATATCTAAGATATTTTTCAAGAAACTAGAATTTTTTTCCTTGAAAAACCAGTTTAAACCGATTTGAAATAATCACATGACTATCAGATTTCGCATGTGTCCATGTTTAAAAAACAATGTTTTTTTTTTTTTTTTTTTTTTTTTTTTTTTTTTTTTTTTTTTACGTCTGAGAATCATTGAAGCTCCAAAACCTTTCCTCGAGGACAATATTTTTTTTTCGAAAATTTGGTTTAAATTGATTTGGAATGGGCAATTGTAAACTTTTAGAAAGTCGATGTTTTTTTCCCCCTATCTCAAAATCATTCTAGCTTCAAAATTTTTTTTTTACCACCAAGAAAAATTTTAAAAAATTATATTATATATATAAATAAATATAATAAGCTTTCGTTACCTTTTCTCGCTGTTGTGCGTTCATTCCAATTTTCTTCGCTGTGCTTCTTCGGGCTATAACTTCTTACGACCCTATCCTTTATTGGCCAGAGAGGAGAATCGGGTACATGGTGGACATACTCACCAAGTTGTAACTTTTTATTGGCGATAAATAGCCAAGTGTGAGCAAGTTTTTTTGATCATTTTCTAATAACCCTAAAAGCAAAAAATTGATGACTCAAAAGATAAATCGCGACAGACAATTTTCTGCCCGTGCATTTTGAGGCTTCAAAAATCCCAAACCAATATTATGTTATAATAAATTATCATTATCATTTCTTTATTGTTTATATGATTTAATTTAATCAATTTCCACCTGAAATTTAGTAGTTTTATGTTCTATGCCTCAAAAGGTTAAGAACTGATTACAAATAATAATTATGGAGCATTAAGATAACTAGGCATACCTCTAAAACTAAATTATTTAGTCAGTTCTGAATTGATACTGGCATTTGGCTTTAGCAGCCTCATTGCTTCACAATGGCCGAAGAACATTAAATTTCGCAACTCCAAAACACAGGAAGTGCAAAAGGTTGCTCGCTGCATTTAAAGGCAGACGAAACACTCCTGCTTACTAGCTGAATGGAGGCACTTAAAAGCTCCGTTGCAGCTGGAGCAGAAATCGTCAGTGAATCAGCAGGGGAAGGGGTGCGAGGAAATGATGCAGCTGGTATCTTCGCACGTTTTGAAGGGGAAAACTTCCTGCAATTACGAACTGTAAAGTCATTAAGTAGTCCGATTCCACGTTTTCGAAGTCAATTTAAATGTCAGAACTAAGTTTAGGGCACTTATTGGCTTTTCTGGACAAAATAATTTAGTTTTCGGATTGGAATTATATAATGGCATTGAATCTTTCATTGTATTGAATGAATTAATCGTATGAATTTCAGTATAAGTCAAATATTACTGTTGGTATATATACTTTTCTTCCAAAATTCTTAGTTAATATATTAATGTACATTAGTAATATATTAATGTACACATGAAATATTATTGGGAAATTCAGCATATAAGTTGTGAAATAACTTACCTTCATTTCCCAAATCCATATTTTCCATCGTACATTATTATATAAAGCAAAACATTCAGTTCTCACTTATATGTAAACAAAATACTTTTAATTCAAATCTAAAGTACACCATTTTTAAAACACGTTAGATCTAATATTCATTAGAAAATTCAGCATATAAGTTGTGAAATAACTTACCTTCATTTCCCAAATCCATATTTTCCATCGTACATTATTATATAAAGCAAAACATTCAGTTCTCACTTATATGTAAACAAAATACTTTTAATTCAAATCTAAAGTACACCATTTTTAAAACACGTTAGATCTAATATTCATTAGAAAATTCAGCATATAAGTTGTGAAATAACTTACTTTCATTTCCAAATTCGAATTTTCCCTCCTACATTAGTATATGATGCGAAGCATTTAGTCTTTAGTTAAGTATAAATAAGACACTTTTCTATTTCATCAGTTACTTTGAATTAATAGCTTTACTTCATATTCAAATATATATTTGTTTAATAGAAATCAATTTGTGTATATCTAACCGATCACTGTAGCTTATAACAACAGCACAAGTTTTAAGAAGATATATATATATATATATGCTATAGCATGCCTTTTCTACGAGTAATCTAATGTAAATATAACTCGTCAATCTAGGTTGAAAATGTTAATAACTGTAGTCTTTTCGTCGTCTCTTTCTCTAAAAACTTGTCTTGCCAATACCCCCTTTTTTCTAGTATACATAGTATCGAGAAGGTATAGTAATATCAAAATTTCGAATTAAACATTTTCAAGAATGCCCACGTTTTAGACATCGATAAGTTTAAAAAAACAACAGATTTTTGGAAAATGACCATCTATTTTTCTGTCTGTGACAACGGTAACTCAAAAACAATTTGAGCTAGAGAGATGAAATTTGGTATACGATCTTAACACCGAATTTGTAGATTTCTGTCAAATTTTGAGCAAATCTGTTCAAAGGAAGTATATCTGTCCGTCTCTTCGAATATAAGTTAATGTAAGTTGAAAACGAAGAGCCGGCGTCCTGGTATAGGGGTTGTGCGTCTTCCCCGTGAGCTGGGCGTCCCAGTTTCGAGTCTCTGTTCAAACATGGTTGTTCTTTTTCTGTGTTCTATTTGTGAGGTGTGTAGAATGTGCCCCCCCCCCCTCCTGTAAAAAGGGGTTGTGCAAGCGAATGTGACGCATGAAGTCGCTAAGTTGTATTCCTGGCCCTAATTGGCGCTATTGAAAAAACAAGAAAAGCTGACTCAGTTTAAATCGCTGACTGATAACTGTTAGTGGGCTTATAAAGTACCATAAGTCACAACAAAACGAAGAGATTTGGTTATATAAAACTTGATAGAATTAACATCTATCTTTTAGACTTTATCGAATTTTGAGCGATATAGAACAAGGGGGTGATTATCTGTCGGTGTTTACTTTCAGAAACATGTAAACATCGTAATTCAAAAACACAGTTACTTATATATATCAAATTTGGGTTATTTTGTGACTACAAGGGTAGTTTCATATCAAATTTTCGTTTCAATCAGTTGAGAAAAATATGTCTATAACACAAATTCAATTTTAGTATACTATTGGTGCATGTCGGGGATTAAATGCCAAATAAATCGCCAAGGATCACATAATAGATTCAGTAAATATATTAAATTCACCCTAATAGTTAATATTTGTAACTATTGTTCACCAATGCCATTTAAGGCCTTCTCTGTCATGAAACATTTATTAGAGAGTATGCGAAAATATTTTCGGTGGACCGCTCTCACCTGGTTACATAAATATTTGTTTATTGGATTCTTTATAAAACATAATAATAAAACTATTGCTATCAGCTCTAAATAAGTTGTGTTAATACATAATGCAAATTTGAAATGAATTGAAAATGAAAATGAAAACAGAGAAATCGCATCAAAAGTAACATCAGAAAATTAACAAAATTCATTTTAAGAGAGATTTTAAATTTACACATTTATCATTATAATTAATTTATTTAGCTAACTCTACGCTGTAATTACCATTTGCCTTATAATTCTGTTCTGAATGGAAACTTCTGCAATGCTTTCATCTTTCACAACAGGAAGTTTAGCCTTTAGATTTCCATCTTGAGTAATGCGACTGAACGCCAAAGGTGGCTTACTGCGTCGACAACACAGAAAATACCCTGCCTAAACAACAGAATGGGAGGTTTAACAGCTCCGTTTTGCCAAAGCAGAAACCATCAGCAGCTTTGCAGAAAGCATGATTTCGAAGGTAGGGAATGGACTGTAGAGTCTTTGCAGACCTAGAGGGAGGAAAATTTCCTGCAATTAGAAACTCTAAAACAATTAGGCAGCTAAATTTCATACTCTCGAAATCAATTTCAGTTCAAAATGTAATTTTAAAGCACTTACCGGAGTTTCTGATCTGATAATTAGATATATATAGTTGAATAATGGATTGTGGGCACTTTGTTCGTGTTTATGATTAATCGTGTAAATATTAATCCTTATCGTGGCAAGATTGCTTTTTTGAAAAAAAAAGCAAAGCAAAAAAAATGCATATAGGTAGCTTGTTATATATATATATATACTTTTTATATTTTATATATATTTTTATTTTATAGTGGTAGTATATTTTTATAAAGTTGTATGTATGGTATACTATACAAAATGAACATAAGAATTAATAAAGAGAAATTACTATTTTGTTTATTACTTTTTTCTTCAAAAGATTTTTAAACGTGTACAAGAGTCTATAATGATACTAATTTTTAAACTTTAAACTATATATATATATATATATATATATAATTACATTATCATTTTGTCTATATAGGTGTCTTTCCTAATAAATCGCGATTTTACACTCATTAAAAAATTAACTATTAGAATAAGTATATTCAACTTCTTCTGCTTCGAATTGTGGGCAGTGCAGTTTAGTGGCCAGAACAAGGTAAAGGACGAGTGTGTTACGGGTCCTCAATTCATGTAGAACTTTTGGTTTTATTTTTTAACATATGTATTCATATTCAATATTTTTGCTTTTTAAGTTTATCTATATGTCTTTCCTGAAAGAAAACCCACTTTTACACGAATTTTTTTTATAACGAAATATTACAACCATTTTTTATCTGCTCTCATGTCGATAAAGATTTTTTTTATGCTTGAGATTATTATTATTATATTTTTTACGCACTTTCTTTCAGTATATTACTAGAATTTTTTTAAAGCAAATGATTGTCATTCGAATGTACCAAACTCAGTCAATAGTAAATATGAATATACGTTTTTGTTGGTATTTGACAGCTCGACCTGCAGTTGCCAAATTTGGCGCATGTATACTTGGAATCAGCACATAGGGAGTGCGGTTTTTAATATTAGTGAGTATTTTAATAAATTAAAAATTGATCCATATTTTGCTGTTTTTCCAATATAGCTGCTGTAAATATTATGTTGCAAAAGTGAATGTTACGCCATATTTAACTTCGAAAATTTATTTTTTCATTGACGCAAATTTAGTAGTCGCATTTGTTTGCTTAGATTTAATTAAATTTCAAAGATTTTTTCGGTGAATTATGAAATTGTATTTTTATTATTGTTAAAATAAGTGATTACGTCTAAAAGTGCGCAATTATGATTTTTTTTATTTAATATTCTTAATGTTTGAGTGGGTTTGTTTATAAGACCTTTATTTCTGTGATTTATGGCACATTACAAGTACAACGAGAGTTATCTAGCAGCGATTTAACCGAGTGAGCGTCTTTTGGTTTTACAGTAGCGCCAACTAGGGCCAAGAGTATGACTTAGCTACTTCATGCGTCACATTCGCTAACACGACCTCGTTAACCTCGCACTAATTCATTTTGCTCTTTACAGGAGGACACATTCACACTCCTCACAGATAGAACACATAAGAAGAACAATCCTTGCTCGAACCCGGAAAGCCCAAATAACGGGGAAGATGCACTACCCCTATGCAAGGACGCCAAAAACCTTTATTTCTAAGCTTATTTTGGGAGAAGTTACATTGATTTTTATATTTGCATTTTCATACGTTTTAATACTATTTTTATCTTTAGATGTTATTTTCTCAAATTCTAATCTTTGATAGATTTTTTTTTACGAAAAACTTTATGAAATTAAATCTAATGCACCTTTTTTTTTGTTCAAATTTGGCATAATAACTTCTCAATATGTTTTGTAGTTCTTGAACAAGAGAACAAGTATTCTACTCATTTTCAGGAACTAGATAATATATTCCTTAAATTATCAGCAAAACTTTAGGCAAATCAATTCATAAACCTTTAAAATGGAAGATTTTTACATTATACTTCTTTTTATCCAACAATTTTTTTTCCAATTTAAAAAAGAATTTGCTACTTAATAGCTTTATTCGTTTAATAAATATTTTTTTCAATTTTTTAAAAATGTAAATAACTATTTTCGAGCGTTTTTTGAAAAATTCGTCCCGAAAATACTCATATATCTTAATGAAACTCAATTCGTTTTCATATTTGCTACAAAATTTTCATTCTGGAGTTTGTTGTTGATAATAAAGATAACTTTATTTTTCCATGATGTGTAAGTTTCCATTCAAACATTTTTAATATTATTTTTTTGAAATTTTGATGCATTTATAATTGTGGTTTATCTTCTGAAGCAAGCAATGGCAAAAACATTTTAAGCTGCGTCCATTTTTTAAGAAGCTTCAATAAGAATAGTTGAATATTTTCTATTAAAAAAACCAGAAATTCAAATTTTAAGTTAAATGACAGGAAATTAAGGATGCATAGCGTAATAAAAAAAAAATAAAATAAAATAGTGTAAAAGTTTCAAGAGCACACGTGCGATATGTCTATTAAAATTGGAAGCTTTTAAGTTCTTTGTAAAGAAAGCTATTAAAACCAAGCTACAAGAAATATTTAATTGAAAATTTTAGCAATCATCAAACCTGGCGAAATAGTTGATTGCAAAAAGCAGATAATATACAACACAATGAAAATCAGAAAAAAAAAATCCATTTATTTCCATTTATTGAATCTAAGATCGGCACGGGTCACAGCTTTATAAGTCAGCATGGAAAAAGAAATAATAAGCCTCTCGCCGAATATTATTGCAAGGAAAGGCCATAAAAATAAAAAATTACCCGGAAAAAAAGGGAAAAAATCACTTTCTCGAAGGAAAAAAAAAAACCCTGCTAAGCAATGTTGAAACATTTTTATCCATAAAAGCATAATAAATTCAAATAACACTCTTTCTTTACCGGAAAAAGGTAGCGGCAAAAATCCATGTTGTGGATTTCTTGAATACGTAATAATCCATAAATCATACAAATGCAAGCAGGGGATTTCAGTTTTAGCTGAGGTTTTTGTGGGATCTATTTAATAACAGTGATTTTTTTCCTCCAAGATTTCTTCCATTTTATTTGTAATTATCTAATGCGTACACTAAAATGGGTCTAAATCTTTAGATTCAAAAATAATTTTATTATTTAATTCAATGTTTGCGAATTTATGCTCTAGTGGTCTTATCATTTTTTGAATTGTAATTCTTAAGATGTTGAATGTTTTTTTGTCATTGAAAAGTAAACAAAATTGTTATGAAAAAAGAGTTTACTGGTTTAATTTCAAGTATTATAAAAACTTTATTAAAAATAACTGTAAGACTGTAACTGTAGTATGAAAAATTTAAAAATAGGTATTTCTTTACAACTTAATTATTTTCACTGGTTCGAAGTAATATTCACAATATTATTTGTAAGTTTTGTAGATTTACGGACTTACCATCTAATAAGATATTCTCTAGTTAATTTTTTTAATCATTATTATTGTTAGTTTATATTTTTACATTGTTGTTTGTTTACAACATTGTTTCGACGCACAGTTAGCCTCAAAGTTACTAAAAGAATGCTACAAATATTTTAATGGATACCGAAAGGAAGCCAGATCAATGACTTCTTAGCTTTGGTGATCATTTGGCGACGAAATTGGCGACTAAAACGAAGGTTCTAGAAAATACAGGAATTATGACATTCCTATTACTCATTTTTTTTATAGAATCAAAATAAAAGGCATGCGGTGAAAACGCAAAACAAATCGCATTCTAATTATCATGGGTACATTATCACTCTAATATAAATAATTTTCCAGATTATTAAGCATAAGCACATCGGTAGCTCCTTAGTAAATGAATTTATTATTTTTGTTTCTTTTTATGTTTGTGTTTTTATGCCAATTGTCTTACATGAATATGTCATTTCTTATTGTATTATTGTCATGTGCGGGTAGTAAACAATGTTTTCGTCTATATTTGTAATGCAGCTTATATGCTTGCGCTTGTAGCAATTCTGTTGCAATCTCTTAATTAATGTTTAGTCTTTACACACTTGTTAGATTTTATTCTGCCTATAATTGGTCATCGGATGAACTCAAAATGTAAAAAAAATGTTGTTACCTGTGTATTTACATAAATATAATCTATAACCCATATTTACTTTTATTCCTTCCTGAATTGTACATGCATATATTTTTCTATGTATCTAATAACATTTGTGCATATTTATTTATTTTAAATCATTTTCTGTTGTTTTTATATTTATGAATAGTTATACATTATTTAAAATGCTTATTAAGAAATAGATGTCTATTTGTCTCGGTAAATGCTCTTATTCACAACAGCTTGATTGTACATTGTTTAAATATGCTTTTCTCTGTCCATTTTAATTTTAATTTTGATATTGAATGTTTCATATTATGTGTTCAATATCTATCTTAGCTCAGTAGTGTTTCAGATGTACGCTTGCCATTCATTACTTTATCTCCATATATATATATATATATATATATATATATATATATATATATATATATATATATATTAGAAACGTTGCATTTTATTCGCTTTTTGATTGGTAGATTGGTAGATAGCGAATCACCTGACCCATGATATTTGAGATTGTTTTGCCGGTATTGTTTGAAATATTTAATGAAAATTATTATTACTCGTAATAAGTATTTGTATTGCGCTTAAAGGTTAAAAGGTGACAAGAAAAGGAAAGGTTAATTTACAAAAAAATGGATTTAAGACAATATTTTTCTGTTAATTCTACTTTTAGACACACGGTGTACAACAATACTAATGAATAGCATTTAGATTTGCTTACATCTTTTTTCAGTAACAAAAGTGTTTCGTCTCTTGGTATACAATCATCTGAATATCTAAGCAATACACGTGTCAACCTGCATTGTTTTTTAAATAGTAATGAGGTATCCAGCGATATAAGATGAATAAAGACCAAGCGAAAATCTGGCAATTTGTAAAAAAAATCGTGAAAGTGCTAAGTTGGAGCCAAATATGAAAAATTGATTCATTATTTAGATATTGGGGGTATGAGCAAATAATATTCTCATTGTGGGGTTTTGAGTTTTGAAGCGGAAAATTCGTGTTCTCATCATGGAAAGACTAAGCTTCCAGCATTAAATATGTATATATAGACCCTCTGCATACATCGGTACCAAAGTTGCCGTGATGATTTCTAGTTCCCATTTTAGTTTTTCTTGAATATTTTAAAAACTCCTCAGTTTTCAAATTACACGCAGACATCAAATAAAAGAACATAAAATTCCTTACATTTTCAGACTTTTAATTTCCTTCAAGGTTTAATATTTTTGCAGATAAGGATCATAAACTACTTTTTCGTTTTCAGTAATTTACTACCCTTAGATCATCAAATCAGCATGTTACTTACATGAAAAAAATTTATAATGTGCTTTCTCTTTAAAAAAAATTCTTAGTTGAAGCATCATTTGTTATTTTTTAATTTATTACAGTTTATTTAATTTATTTTACTACAGTTTCCAACAACTTTCGGACACCCTATATTTTTGCGATTTTTACTTACTAAACACTATTTGAGACCTATGTTGTATGGTGGTTTTTCATTCTCTTGTTGCCCACTATCACTTCTCTGAATTTGACTGTCGAAGTCGGCAACACCTTGTATATATATAGATATATGTATGTATATATATAGTTGATATATATATGTATATATATAGTTAATATATATATGTATATATATATAGTTGATATATATATGTATATATATAGTTGATATATATATGTATATATATATTCACGAACCATCATGGATACAAGTTATTCTTCATTTATTATGAATTTTCTGACGCTTGTCTGTTACAAAAAAGAAACTCATTAAAAGGTAAAATTTAAAGAACTGCGTGAAAAAATTAATCTTAATGAGAAAAGGTGTTGAAAGTAAATGTCAATCGAGTGTGAGATTTTTTGTCAGTGCTTCGTTAAGAAAGCAAGAAAGGTGAAACGAAGATTTAAATGTCTCTTTTCAGAAAATTTCTCTGAAGGTATGATGAAAATTTAAAGAATCTGATGGAACTATTTTTGAGGTGCTGATTTCTTCTCGGATCTCTTTAATTCGTCGTCCTGATTGAATAAGAGACATGTTTGGCTCATTGCGTTCCTTTCAAAAATAAAGCAGTTTCTCTGAAATACATGATGTGGGATTATATGAGAACTACTTCGTAAGATGAGAAAATGAGGTTGACCTAAAAGCTTTGAGCAGAACAATTGTGTATAAAAGAATACAAGAAGAATGAAAGAGTTCTATAGAATAAAAAAGATGAAAATGACCCCAAATTCTAAAATATTGCAGTTATCGAAAATTTTTAAATGAAAAAGTTGTTCTTCTTAATGAGGTGCTAATCTATCTATTGGATTTATTTTTTTCTTCAATTTTAAGAAAATTATATCTTCGCTGAATTTGGTATCGCTAGGTAAACTGGTATATGTTGTTATGTGGTATGTTACAATACTTTCTCTATAATACGTATACAAAAAAACTAAAAAGAGAGGAAAGAAGGTATTTTAAGAAATAAAGACGATAACACATACATTTTTCCTTTCAATTTATTTTTATAATCCAAGCACTTCCACTGTATATCACCTAAATAACTTTCACGTTAGAAGAGAGAGAGAGAGAGAGAGATAAAGAAAGAAAAAGAAAATTGGCATTTTTAACTTTAAGAGATGTGTCATGTGTTATGCATGGCGGTCACACAGAGATTTCTCCCAGATCGCATGGGATTCACAGAACTAAGCAAGGGATGTTAAAAAAAAGGACTAAATAAAATAAAAAAACAAAAATCCGGTTTACAGGATGAGATAAAGAAATTGAAAGAAAACCAGATTCTTAATCAATTCAGTAACCACTCTCATCTTTTCTTATTACAGAATGTGAATCTATCCATATGGTTTTTTCTTGGAAAATATTAACTTCGCTTTTTTTTTGTGAGCGGATAATTGTGATAGTTTCAAAGAATCAGATTGGAAGATTATGCAGTCGGATATAAAGATATTCTGTTATTTATCAGAAATATATTACTGTTTTGATTCTTTGTATTGATTCGAGTGAATCAATACAAGTCACGAAAAAAAAGTTGTATTTTCCTACTTGACAAAAAACATATTGTTAACAAAATATTGTATCGAATTTCAAAGAAAATGTCGAATTGAAACTTATGTCGAATGTACTGTACAGAAATCTATTACTGTTTTGATTCTTTGTATTGATTCAAGTGAGTCAATAATACGAAAAAAAGTTGTATTTGCCTACTTGACAAAAAACATATTATTAACAAAATATTGTATCGAATTTCAAAGAAAATGTCGAAGTGAATCTTATGTCGAATGTACTGCCAAAATGATGAATAATTTTTTTCTTATTTCATTTTAAACAATGCATTTTTATTTAAATGCGTTTAAAAATAGATTATTTAAAACTAAAACTATCGATACTAATATTTAAGAAATTGTGTGTGTGCTTCTGTGTGCTAACATTCTGACAGATTATTAGAGATAAATTCGACAAAGATTGAAATGAAGAAATCCGATCTTCGCAGGCGATTTTTTGAAATTTAAATCAGAATTTTAATTAATGAGAAATTAGATAAAATTTTAGTTTTATTCTAAAGAACTTCCCAAAATATTATTGCATAAAAATAACCTTTTTACTATTTTAAAACTTGTAGAGGTTTAGATTGTGAAAAGAAGGAAAACTGAAGAAGTGAACAGTTTGATAAAAATAAAGTAGAATCGGAAAATTTGAATGAATAAAGTAGAAACGAACAATATGATCATGCGGACTGATATGTTAGTCTTTGCTATGAAAATATTGAAATCAGAAATGAAAGGACAACAAAATATATCGACACTAATATTTAAGAAATATATTTGTGTGCTAACATTCTGAAGAACAAATTATTATAGCTAATTTCGACAAAGATATATTTTAAGAGAGCGGAAATTTGCACTTTGTCGCGATATTTTTGAAATTTTATTCAAAATTTCAATTAAATAAAAATTACATGAAATTTTGCTGTTTTGATCTACAGAATTTCCCAAAATATTGCATTAAAAAACTTTACACCGTTTTTGAAATTTGTAGAAATTTAGCTTGTAGAAAAAAGGATTAAAGCAAAAGCGAAATGTTTGAATAAATAAAGTAGAAACAAAAAATTTGAAGGAATAAAGTAGAAACGAACAATTTGAATGAATAAAGTAGAAATGAAAAATTTGAACGAATAAAGAAGAAATGAACAATTTGAATGAATAAAGTAGAAACGAGCAATTTCAGTAAAAAGATATGCAAGCCTTCGCAATGAAAATATTTAAATCAGAAACGATATGACAAAATAAAATTTCATATTCCAATCACAGCAGACAAATAGGCAATTACCAGAAATATCCTTTATAAATTGAAGTTAAAGAATGAAATGAAACTATCACACTGGTATAGAAAACCACCATTAATTTAGATTATTCTTTTACACTTTTCAAATTGGGAAAAAAAATCATTACGCAATTGAAATAGGAGAATTCTAGAAAACAGACAATTCTAAAATGTAAGACCGATAGCAAACGATTATTGCAATTAAAACCGGAATCCTTTGATAATGCTTCATTAAAGAACAAATTCCTGTCAGAGTGAAACAGAGGAATTAAAATATTTCTTTCATTCGAATTTTGTTCATTTTGTATGGGATGTTTAATAAGTCACTACTAAGAATTTTTTTTCCTTTGGTTTCTTTGTCTTGTTCTGTTTTAAACGGGTAGTTATGATTGAAAGGAAAATTATCCTTTTTTTTCTTTTGGAAATAATACACAGTTTAATTAAAGAAATAACGAATGGATTTGCGAGAATTATTTTTAAGGTTTTTCTTATTGAGACTATTTAAGGTATTAGTGTAAGACCCATAATTTCGAAGTCCAATGCATACAGAGTTATATGCGTTTTAAAATATTGAAAAGATTTTTTTAAATGGTTTTGAGTTTCAAATAAAAAGATTAAAAATATTCATTTTTATCTTAAAATTATTCATTTTTTTCAAAACCGAGTGAATGAATATCTTATAAGATCCTATCCTTTGAAACAAAATTAAGTTTTAAAAAATAATAATTAACCCTTATGGTGGTAAGATTGCTTTTTGAAAGAAAAGAAAAAGAAAAAAAATGTATATAGGTAGCTTCTTTACACTATAAAAAAAACCTCAAAAATAAATTAAAAAAAATCGTTTAATAAAACTAAGTTGAAAATTATTTTATAGTGGTAGTATATTTTTATAAAGTTGTATGTATGGTATGCTATACAAAATGAACATAAGGGTTAATGAAGAATGTTCTGAATGCTTATTACAATAAGATTAAATTTACTGTTATAAGTAACATCTCCCTATTAAAATAAATAAGATCATCTATTCTGTGTGCGAAATATAATGAAATTTGTGAAAAAATAAATTCAAATTTGCAAACGATATAATAGAAAATTATAATCTCTAGTTTCATTGACTAAATTAATTTACCATTTAGATTAATTTTAATTCAGTTTTAACATGCTTATAAGAAACACTTAAGATATTTCTAAAGACTTGAGAAGATAATCAGTTTCCACTTAATTATATTAACGCCCTGTTTGCAAAGAAATGCTAAAGATATTTTGAAACAGATGTCGTAATTTTGAAGCGCAATCAGGTGTCGAAAACTACACTTAATCTGGCATCCGTTCTCCAAACTTCCACACCACACTAGCGAGAACATTTTGCGTCGTTGGAATTAACTCATTTATATGACTTTTTTTGGACGAATTGGGTTTCGATTCTAGAGTCCCAACTAAAATCTTAGCACCAAGCCACCACGATTCCATCCACACAGTCGGAAAAAATATTTCGAAAATTGATATGAAGCCGTAGAAATTGGATTTCAATTTTCTTAATGAATGTCATAGTTATTTCAGGAAATTCCTTTTTAATAACTAGTTATTTTTAATTTCAATGTACTATATCAAACTTTCTTTATAGAATCATGCAATTTGAAGAGTAGAGCTGAAAGCGCGGAAAATACTACGTGTGTGGATATTTTGAAGATTATGCTTTTAGAATGAAATCTTACAGGTAAAGCAGTTTGGGTTTCAGCACATGGAGTACAAGCATGGAAAAAATAAAAGCCCGCCTAAAAAAAGTGAAGGCATAATTTCAGTGATTAGAAAATAATTATATTTAGAATGTATTCCAAATTTAATATCGATATATATTATTGATGTAAAATATGTGTACTGACTTTTATGTATCTAGCTATTATGAATGTAAAATAAAAATGAATATCGTGTAGACTTGTACTCGAACAACCAATCTACCAGACTTCCTCTGAATGGATTTGGTTCATAATATTCAGAAATCTACAGATTTGATGTATAGACTTTATATCAAATTTCATAGATATCTCTCAAAATATTTTAAATTATTGAGTTCATAAGCAGTTATAATCCAAAAAATTATTATTCGGTTGCAGGGAGGATTAAAACGTGGAGATGCAACAAAATCTCGTTCGATTTTTTAAAAAATGTTACAAAATTTTCTCTTTCTATATTTCGTATTCGAGAAAGTAAAAATGAAAATAACTATCTTTCTTCAAGATAATCTTTACATTTGGAGTTTCATGCAGTATAATTTTTTTTTAAAAGATGCATTTTGAAATTATTACGTAAAAATTGCGAAATTAAAAATTAAATTACTGTATATATAATAATACACATAAAAATTATCTGAGCAAATAATTATATGCAAATATTTTTCTTTTTTGTATAGTTTGTTTTAACACACTATTTTTCTTTACATATTTTATATTAATAAACTCTTTAATGCACCGAATTTCTTCAAGTATAAAAGATATATTTTGAAATTATTTCAAAAAAAATTGAGAAATTAAAGATTGAATTATTGTATATATAACAATACGCATTAAACTTGTTCTGAGTAAATTATTCTTTGCAAATATTTCTCTTCCTTGTATATTTTACATCAATAAATTCTTTAACGCCTTGAATTTCTTCAACTTTAATCAGAAGTGAGTTATCAAATAAGCACCTATCTACGAGTCCTGACTTGGTGAGATATCGAATATTGAGATTTTTTTTGCGGTATTTAGTTTTATAGTCTCATTTTGTTTTACAATTAATAGGTTGAGAAATGCATTCAAATTCAAATTAAAAATCTATTAATTTTAGAACATTATCCTTATGATATTTTTCATGTTACATGCTTACATTCTTTGTCACCTGTTTGTTCTTTCTCATACACACTTTGCATTATAATACCAGAATGGAGTTTAAAATGGTGCGTAACTTCTTTATCATTCATTTCAGCATTACTGTTAAATTAAAAAAAAGTTTATGCACAAGATGATGAAACAAACTTGAATGATAGTGACATGCCATTAAATGCTTTATTATTTTTGTTTGTTCACAATATTAATTACTTATGAAATATAAAAGTTAAAGTTTATCAAATAGAAAGTTTGCCAGACACCGAAAATCTGTTTTAAATAAGGTCGCAAAAGTGATAAGTCCATCTTATGCATACACATAACTGAGTTTTATCTCTCTGGCAACAGATTATTTTATAATAAGATAAAATAATAGTGTTTATCAGTGCTTTGAAGTTATCTCTAACGTTTAAATTGACTTCTAAAGTACCGAATGCGACTTTTTAATGACTTTACCTTTCATAATTGCTGCAATATTCCTTTACTACAGTGCGAAAATTCTGCCTACATCATTTTATAGCTCCGAAATCCTCTTTCATACAAAGTCGCTTGCAATTTCTGCTTCAGCAACAATTGCAGCATTCAAATTGTTAATTCTCTTTAAACTGGGAATATCTCTTTGGCTACCCAGACGGAAAGCCACCTTTCACGCCGAAATGAACAGGGAGGAAATACCATGAGTGGCTTAATATAATTCAACTGTTTTGATACAATATTATATGTAAAATTCACTGAAAGATGCAACACTGAATTAGATAAGTAATTGAATTTTAGAGAAGCAGTGGGAGCTTTCATGGCTTCACAGTGATTCACCTTATAATTGATTATGATTATTCTTTGATTAAATATGCACATACTTTCTTTTATGCAAAAGATAGAAATAGAAAATTTTGTCATTATCAAAAGATTCAAACTCAATATTCTGTCTAATCTTGTAGTTTTAGAACTCCCTGTCCGAAAAACACAATTTTTCAATCATGTCTCTCTGTCCGTCTGTGAAAACCATAACTCAAAATTACTTTGAGTTACACGTATAGTCCTTAAAGTTATAGTCCAGAAATTTAGTATTATCTTTACATCAAATTAATAGGCAATGTCTGGGAGACAAATCTTCACTTGGCATTTTTTTCTGTAATGTTGCTTTAGTTGTTTGAAATTGTTTAAAATTGTTAGAAACTATTTAGATACCAATCACATACTCATTACATATGAATATTTTTACAGCTTATTCATTTCGCATCCATCAGCGCCATCTCACAAAATTTTGGTACTAGTAGGTTATCGTCCTATGGCATCAATGCAAGTACCACAAAATTTTACGAGGTGGCGCTGTATGACATTGTCAGCATGAGAGCAGATAGAAAAAAGCTCTAACAATTAGTTATAAAAGAATGTGTTCTGTGTAAAATTGCTTTTTTTTCCAAGAAAAAAAGTCTATTAAATTTATAAGGTCTATCAAACATTGACTTAAACTCATTTTACCTGCAGTTTTGACTGATAGCAAGCGATTACCATATAAACAAAAAGGGAAACGCTAGACGAATATAAAAATATACACACGAGTTTAGCATCTAAAAGATTGGCCATATTGAAATAAAAACTAAATCTGCCAAGGATTTGAGCATCTGTCAGTTTAGAGTTTTGCATGCAAAACGATAAACATCATAACCTCATAATTCAAAAGCGAAGCAATTTAAAAAAATAAATGAAATTAAGTATATGTTCCTGTGACTACAATTTTACACACTAGATTTTTATTTTTATATTTGCCAAATTTTGGTTTCTGTAAAGTGAACTTGAGGTTGACGAAGAACCGTCGTACAAGCAGGCCTAGTGCTCGTTAAATATTTTAGGACAGAACGTCCTCCCGTTGATATGGTGCAGAATTTGGAGAGGAGCATCTAAAAGATTGGCAATATTGGAATAGTAATTAAATCTGCCAAGAATTTGAGCGGCGTCTATCAGTCTGGAGTTTAGCTTGCAAAACGATAAATCTCATAATTCAAAAACGAAGTGACTGAAATAAATAACTGAAATTAAGTATATTAACAAATGTCTATATGTCATGTGAGATATCAAACACATTTGAGGCACTTGTAGTCACTACACTACCACTACTTTTGTGACTACACTTGTAGTCACAAAAATTTAATACAATTAAGTCATTCCGTTTTTGAACAATTGTGTTTACATTTTTCTGAAAATCCAGATCGGCAGACAATTAACCCCTTAATGAAATTCATTCAAACTTTGATACGTTTCTACGCTATTGACGGTGATTCTGGGTACCGTCTGGTTCTTTCCGTTTTATAGTTATCGTAGTAATTTATATTCAGACAAGCGGACAGACTGACTCTCTCTGAATTAAATTTGCTCAAACTTTTATAGAAATTTACAAATTTGGTTATACCAAATTTCATTTATCTAGTCCAAAGCAATTTTGAGTTATCTTTGCCACACTCACACACAGATGGACAATCGGACGGACATTTTCCAAAAATGTATCTTTCGAGAAGTCTAAAAAGTGGAGATTTGTCAAAATCTAGATTTTGAAATATTTTAAAGACTGCAATACTTTTTCGATACCAAGAGTACGAGAAAGTAAAAATTATAACAAATTTCAAATTTAATGTTTTAGTATAGGTATGATACTGATTGGATGAAATGAATAAAGAATTATCTTCCTTTAAGTTTCCAAATGCTAGTATATTTCCTCTGTATGTCTAAGGGATCTTAATGAAGGTATGTTTGATTTCAAAAGTGAAACAATGGCGTTCGAAAGCGCTTTATAACCACTTGAACAAACTTTCCTAGCTGAAAGGATGGCTATTAAATTCACTTCTGGTTCCTAATTGCCGAAAGTTTCTCCACTTAAACGCGCAGAGATCTCCTGTTGTATTGTGTTCGATATCTGCCTCATCAACCTTGCTGAAATATCTCCACTTCGGTTCAAGGAATGATGCTCCTTTTGCACTAATCTGCATTATTCAGAATGCACATATGAAGGGAAAATTTCGCGTCCGTGGAAGTGTGGAACTTAACGATGCTTGGGCGATTCGATGCAATTAAATATTTAATGCTGATCAAGACATGCAAATTGGAAGCAATTAAATAATACAGCGTCCTAAATTGAATGTGTAATGCTTAATATTAAACATTAATTCATCATTGAATTTTATATGTATTCAAAGAAGGATTTTGAAGACGGCTGTGGATTGAAATAAATAACAACAAACAAAAAGATTCAAATGTGCAATTTTCTTTTTTTTAATGCTTCATCGCTAAAATATCTTGTAAGCGCCAAAAATAACATTGTAAAATACGTTGTTAAAAAGTTCTTAGAAATAAGTCGATTTTAATTTTTTTTTCAATCCGGCGTCTCTTTATTATTCAATTTTCTTTGAAATATTCTAAGTGCCTTAATGTTTAAGGAAATTGCATAAATTTTATAAGAATCATTCATGTTAAACATCAAAATAAAAATGGTGTACATTTTGTCTCAAATTCTTTTAGATAGTAAAAATTCAATTTTAATGTTCATAAAAATTCTTATTATATTAATATACTAGCCGCCTTTGGCGACCAGCCGGTTCGCCAATCTTAATGTTCGTTAAAATTTTAATAATTAAATATTTTATGCAATTCCTACTTTAATAGCTTCTTCATCAAAATATTTTAAAACTTCAAATTTTAATTGTCATATAATTTATTCATAATATTATAAAGGCCTTCAGTCATAACGTAATATGTATCTCTCTAATTTTCTTTTAGCACCCGTAGAATTTATGCTTTAAATTAAAGTGGAAAGAATTAATCTGCAATTAATATAATAATATTTTTTACTGAAACAAAGCATTTTTTTATAATCTGATTACTGAAAATAGAGTCACTCAGCGTTTAAACTTTATGGGCACTAAAGAATATCTTTTTTAATTTATTTAATATCTCAAGAATGTGTCAACAAAATTTTCTCAGATTCATTATGAGCAGATCGATTAATTAACAATGTTTAATTTTAAATGCATCAAACACTAAGAAAATAAAACGAATCGTTTAAAATAAACGATTGAAAACAGGTTTAAAAAAACTACTTAAAAACGATGTGCTTAAAACTATGAGCATATACAAAAAATATATAACTAACATAAATACATTTTAATTACAAAAGCATACAACGAACCTAAAAATAATTTAAATCCAGTCCGCATCCGTTGATAATAATTTTCAACACAATGCAGAATTCAGAACACAATGCGCATGCGTGAATTTTCAACACCAGTTACGTAACGCAAATACGTGATTTTTTCTACGCCAGTTGGGGTAACGCTATGCGGATTAGAAATTTTTAATTTCCTTTATTCTGTTTTATTTTAATTCAAAAGTACTTCAGAATGAATCTGAAAGATCGATTCATTAACAATGTTTAATTTTAAATGCATCAAACATTAAGAAAATAAACAGAATCGTTTGAAATAATCCGCCGAAAAATGTTAACCCTAGCCTCATTACTGTTAGGAGGGGAAAAAAAAACTGAAGCCTTACTCATTTGGCGGTGGGGAAAAATGGAAGATTTTTTTGGCGGAAAAGTTAGTTTTTAATTAAAAATTTGAAAAAAAGGAACCCCAGGTGCACATTCCCAAGCTCCAAGGTATACATGTACCAAATTTGGTAGCTGTAGGTCAAACAGTCTGGCCTGTAGAGCGCCAACACACACACACACACACACACACACACACACACACACACACACACACACACACACACACACACACACACACACACACACACACACACACACACACACACACACACACACACACACACATTGAGTTTTATTATAAGTATAGATAAGGATTTCTTCCGATTTAATGCGCTTTTTTGCAATTAATTTTCTCCTTGAAAATTCAAAGAAAAACACAAACTAATAATTACTTCAAAGTTTACTTCTCAATTGTAGTCGGGAAATATTAGATCAAAATAGATCTGAAAGCATTACTTTTATCAGGGTGCTAAAATTAGATGTATTGGATTTATTTTCTACTATAAGCCTTCAATTTATAATTATTATCTAGATAAATAGATCTGAAAAAAAATTATCTCAAAATCCTTTATCGGATGGCGCCAATCATGTGGAACCGAATTTTAATTCGATTGATTAATTAATTGAAAGTTTAGCTGAAAATATTAAAATATTACGGTTTTATCTAAAATACACAAAATTTGAAAACTGCATCACTTCAGAAATAAAGAAAAAAAAATTAATTGCAAAATTCCCTTCTTACAAGACAGCATAAAAGAAGCTGAAAAAAGTGTGCCATAAAAGGAATTGAAACAAAGAAATGTTTCCTCGCTTGATCACCGGAAGCTCTGATTTAGATCTCGTGAAGCCAATAGTCGAGTCAATTCCAAGTTAGAGCTTTTTACTTCCTCTTATTTCTTCCTTTGATGAAACCGGAAATCTAGATTATTTATTGCGTTTAGACCTTTAAACTTCCTTTTGATTTAAATCCTTCGAGATCAGGAGAAAGTCTTTCTTTTCTTATGGTGCATAAATACCTGAATACAGTATTTTGTCTTCTAATATAGGTATGCGTTATTTATTTGATCTATTGAATCAGTGTTTCCATTATTCTGAAGAAGTGGAAGATAAAATTCTTGATTATTACGAGATCTTAAGAAAAATTCTTTAAAAGTATTGTCAAGGATGAAAAATTTCATTAAAATTCGAATTTATGCAATTTAATCAGAATTAAGTGCCAGAATCAATAAAATAATGTACAGTCCTCGATAATGCATAAGTGTACAAAATTTTAAAAATTTCTAAATGATTTTATATGAAAAAGCATGCATATGTTTAATTATTTTTCGAAAAAATTGTTAGGTAATTTGGAATATTTTGAGTTGAATTTTAACATTTAAAAATGACCAGAAACAGTTTTTAACTCTTTATTGAATATAAATCTTCATTGTAAAAATTCCGATATTGGGTATTTAGAAATATAGTATTTCTAGAAATTAATTTATTAAAAAGTAGGATGCATATACTTTTGTTTGAGAGTTCTTAGAGTAATAAGAATGCTTTATCTCATATCTGCTTAGTCTCATATCAGTTACACTGAACCAGTTATAAATTTTATATAAAAAGTAAGAAGTTAACATTTCATTTCAAAATAAAATTTTAAACTTTTCATTTCCCGTATTGGTAAATTGAAAAAGCTAAATAATATCGTTGAAATAATATATATATATATATATATATATATATATATATATATATATATATATATATATATATATATATATATATATATATATATATATATATATATATATATATTTAAAAATTTAATCTCTCTGCATTACTATGATTTATGGATTATTATGCACTCAAAAAAATCAACAAGGGAAATTCTATTGTTTAAGTAACTGTTTGATTAAACTGCTGTAAATCACCAGTATTATTTAGCAGGTGTTTGTTATATTTATTTCCATCACTAAATTCGAGTAGTCTTATTGATGTTTTCTTGCATGCTCAAAAATAACGGTGAAATCCCCCAATCCCGGCCTAAAATACTAAAGCTATGATAAAAACAGGTTTGCTTTGCATGGTATTTCTGTATGTTTCGAAATATAGATCTATGGCGTATTAGTAGCACTTTTACAGAATCTATCTTGCAAATATGCATTTTGCATGTCTTTTTGACGAGGAATAGAAACCAATATATGAGACGGAATTACAAGATAACATTGTACTTGTGTTTGTTAATGCCAAATCATCGCCATGTTTATCGCCAAGATAAGGACCTATGACCCGGCATCCATTAAAGCAATATGTAAAACTATCTACCTTAATATGAACCTAACTATATGGGAAATCATTATATAAATTCATAACAATATTATACATAATGAGAAATAAACCAGGTATTTAGAATAACTGTAATTCATATTGTTACGAAATTTATCGGGGTTCGTTTGGATAGTGGGAGTTATATGGTGTGAAGAACGCTGAATCACCAGGCGGCAGTAGAAAATAAAACAACGACGTCTATTTACACGAAGACACACAGGACAGCACAAAGACGACAACTATATACAGCACGGAAGACGATTATCTTCAGCCGAGACGTGCAGCATACAACAGTATACACAGCAGCTCTACTCCGTCGCTGCTCCGCTAGTCCCTGGAAGACGAGTTCTTCACCGTCGCTTCCGACTACTCTTCGACTCCACTGGTCCACGACTCAATTCACCGTCGCTCCCCGGCAGCTGCTGCTCCTTTTATAGATCTTAGGAGGCGGGGCTAAAAGCCTCTGAACCAATCAGGAACGTTCGAGGCGTATCTCCGTTCCTACTGGACGGATCGGAAAAACTCTCAATGTTTCGGGTATAATTTATTTTGGCTCGAAAGTCGCCAAATTTGTCGCCAAGTCCTGGGACGTCCTATGGAACCAACTATACTGGGAAGCCGAATCAAGGATTCGTAACAATATGCATAGATCTTTTGTCAAAAAGTTTCAATCCAACTATTATATTATTGGGTGTGTTTACTTAATATGACAAATTTACCACATCCGTTTAATCTGGATCAAACAAAGCATGGCGTTTAAGGAAGAAAACCTACACCACTTCATAAAAATAATGTTAATAAAATATGTCAAAGTGGGCCGTAGCTCTATTGTCATTTTGACTCGATTCCATTTAGGTTTATACACAGAAAGAACGAAGTGTTCGTCAAATAACTAAAATAACGCTATTTAAACTTTTGTGTAGATAAAAAGAAAATAAAGTTAATCTACTATTGAATTTTATGCGTAAACTTACCCAGCGAAAAGTATTATTGTGATATTAAATATGACATGAATTAAAATTTGGATCCAGTATGCTGAAGATGGATTGACGTCTTCACTTAAATGTTCAGAGCTTAAAGAAACGTTACGGTATTTTAACAAGTACAAAGAGAGATTATATTTTATACAAAAATTAAAAGACAAGATAATTTAACATAAAAAGTCAAAATAGCTCTTTTGAGTTGGGGAAGAAATATTAAATTCCTTTCATCTAATAACATAGAGAGGGGGGGGGGCTGATAACAGCAGTCTCCATAAACAATACCCATATTCTCGGTGAACTAGCATGTCAGAAAGAAGATAGTACTAAAAAGTTGAGAAGAATTAATATATTATAGCTTTTGTTTAAAAACACTTTCGAACAATACAAGATAATAGCAAACTTAAAAATAAATTCTTTCTTGTACTTTCGAAGAAAAATGTATGAATATGTTAATTCAATTAATTTAAGAAACAAAAAAATATTAATATCACTTCTTTAATTAAAAATAAAGCTTTCGTCTCGGTTTAAAAATGTTAACAACTAAAAGTGACGTACCGAAATAATTTTGACGAATTTTATAAAAAGGAAACAAAAAAAGTTAAAATATACAGAAATCCTAGCATTAAAATATTTAAATCAGAAGAACACGGATGAAAGGGAATTCTATTTTACATTCACAACTGATAAATAAACAATTAATAGAAAGCACTTTCATAAATTGTTAATGAATAAAATGGGACCAAAATTAATAAGGATTACTCTTCAAGCCGCAGTGAAATTTCTCCTGGTTTTCAAACACAGAAAAGAAATCCATTATCCGACCAAATGCATCGAATTCTAGAAAAAGATGAATGTAAAAATGTGAAAGATTGTAGCAAAAGATAACTACAATTAGGTTTGAAATCCTCTAATAATACTTCATTAAAAAATAAATTTCAGACGTAGTTGAGAAGCGGAATTAAAATATCACTTTTAGAGAATTTTATTCAAATTTTGTAAATATTAAATAAATTACTATTAAGACCTTTTTTAAAAAAAAATTGGTATCTCTCCTTTTATATTCTTTTGAATGCAAGAGAACATATTTTATAATTTAGAAATAATTAATGTTTTTGTTAAATAAGAGACATGCTGTTTTGAGAGAGTTTGGTTTCTCTCCGATTTCTCTATTTTTGCTATTATTTCTGATTGTGCAAGTTTCAAATTGCACGCCATCTGTTAAAGACAGATCAGAAGACAACTGCTGTTTCACGCGCCATCTGTATTGCATTTTTTGAGTTAATATGTCTGCAGCGCCATCTTTAGAGAATCAATTGAGTTAAATCGTCTCAAGCGCTATCTATTATGGTCCAAACAGAAGATAATTATTTAAATGACATCTAGATCAGATGGATCACGATTTATTTTCTCATATTTTGTATAGAACGTTCTTAGCTAGCGAATTAAAGATTTATTTACATATATATTTCAGTAATCAATAATTCCATTAATAAATTTAAAATTTACTACCATTTTGTACATTCATAGCAAATTGTATTTTCATCGTATAATTCAAAATTTCGAATACTCCCAAAATTTGATATGCGAACTCAATAATGATTATAGGCAAACTAACTGAGATATGTTGGGTTGGAGAAATTTATAAAAGTGATGGGATTAGTAAATCTATGTGAGAAACAGTGTTTTCTTTAGATTTTGGTTACGAATGAAAAATAGAATTGAAATTGTAAATAAATTCAATACCAAAGTCTTCTCTCTTCAGTAATTTGAAATAAGTTTTCCAGTAAAAAATGATAATATTTTTTTATCTTCCTTTTTGCTATAAAGAAATAAATACTTATTCTCTGTGGAAATAAATGCGTATGTGTATGTGTAAGCCATGAGATTAACCACATGAACGCTTAATTACAAAATGATGTTTGCAATTGATTGCCTTTTATAGTTAAACTGGTAATTAATAAAATCAATATTAACCACTACTATATTTTTGATTATAAAATTGAGTATAAATAAAATGGATTCCATCCAGTGGAAGGCCATGGACCGCTTTAAAACGGCTATTTTTTTGCAATATAGTAATGAATATATAGCAAATAATAATTGAGAGCATGGTGTACAGATTGGGGCGGTAACTTCATAAGCCAAATAACAACCTCGGGGAAGGAGTGTACACTTTTGTCTCGTGGCTTTTTTACTCGGCTATGAACCGTAATGTTGCGAGTTCGAACCTCAAACTTGCACATTAGTGATCCTGGTTCTGAACAACCGCGTCTTTCGTATAGCTGTCGTGGCTTCATATACCGGCAACAACCACTTACACACGCTCGCCGTCGACCGCCATAACGCTTGACGCGATAACAACGTTCGTCGCTCGCCATAACTAGCGCAATAAACTCCACCGACTCACTGGTGGGGGAGTATTGTGGCGGTAACTTTATAAGCCAGATAACAACCTCCGGAAAAGAGTGAGCACTTTTGTCTAGTAGCTTTGTTACTCGGCTATTAACCCTAATGTTGCGAGTTCGAATCTCAAACTTGCACAAGATCATTCCTTCTGCAAATCAATAAGTTGCTGCTTACTGGCTTTTTGCTGTTTCAGATGATGTTATAAGACTTTCGAGCATCAATTTACTTTCAATTCCTTTTAAATTTATCATGCGATATTTATTTGAAAATGAAAGAAATGTTTTAAAATTAATCTGTTTTCTTTTGAGTTGGGTATATTAATTACCAGAAACTTTCTTCAATAATTTTGTAAGAGATTTACAAAATCATAAATTATTATCTATCTTATATTCTACATGACTTTACACTAACTTGTAGATAGGCAATGTAAATAATTAGTTCGCTACTAGTTAACTTTAAAGCAGGTTAACCCTAATTGCGGGTCGAACACCAATAGTTAGTATCGAGTCAATTTTTGGTGAGTCTCAACAAGATTTTGAGTACTTGTGTAATATTTAGACGATTTTCAGAAAAATAATGTGTGTTTAAAATCTTCATGTATTTTTGATGTTGTAAATTTGATGTGTATTTAAAGTCTTCATTAACGCACATGATATGAACACAACGAAAAGTAAAGTGCGATACTCAAACACATGATTCTAACTTATATATTTTCCTACTTACTCAGAAATTATTTGTCGCTTTGAACGATCAAATATGCTTGCGTGGGCATCAATTTTGAAACACTTATTATCATTTGCACAAAATTTTATTATATTAAATGTTCTGCTAAAGAATTCACTGTACAGAGGATAAAGTAGATTGCAAAAGATTCGGTTTCTAAACAGGAGGTTGCAATGTTTAAAAGCTTTAATATCCTGAACATCATGAAATAAATGACGTGCAATAAAAATTCATGGAAAGTACTATTTTATGAATCAAGACTAGAGCTGACAGGCCCACATGTGACAGTTAAAATAAGGGAGTCTTTTTATTATTATATAAATTAATTTAATTAAATATGTTAATAGGCAATATTTTCTGCGTTCTTTCTTTCTTTTTCCGCACGCGAGATTTATATCTCAAAGCCTTTTTAATTCACAGTTTAAAAATGATTTCATTTAATTCATTAGCTTTAATTACAAATGCTTTCTGGCAGAGGGATTAATTTTATGGTCACCACTGCACATTGCATCTTCTATTGGCGATTTCTTTCTTATTTATCCGTTAGATTTAGATAATAACCTGGAAAAAATTATCTCAAATTTATTTTTCTTCAGATGGCGCCAAATGTATGGAATCAAAATTTAATTGAATTGATCAATTAATTGAAAGCGGAGTTAAAATATTACGTAGTTATCCAAAATACACAAAATTTCAAAACTGCATCGCTTTTGAAATAAAAAAAAATCACTCCTTACAAAGTCAAACAAGCGAGGCTCTAAAGAATGTGCCATAAAAGGAATTGAAACAAATAAATGTTTTCTCACTTGAGCACCGGAAGCATTGATTTAGATCTTGTAAAGCCAATAGTCGAGTCAATTCCAAGTTAGAGCTTTTTCCTTTCTCTTATTTTCTTTCTTTGATGAAACCGGAAATCCAGATTATTTATTGCATTTAGATCTTTAAACTTCCTTCCAGCTTAATTCCCTCGAGATCAGGAGGAAATATCTTTTCTCACTGCGTATAAATACCTGGAGAATTTCAAAGACACAATCTTTTTTTTTTCTCCTAATTTAGGTTTGCATTATTTATTTGATCTATCAAGTCAGTGTTTTCATTATTCAGAAGAAGTAGAAGATAAAATTCCTGATTATTGCGAGATCTAGACAAAAATTCTGTAAAAGTATTACCAAGGATGACAAACTACAATAGGTTTCGAATTTATTCAATTTTATCAAAATAAAGTATCCAAAACATTAATATAATGTAGTGTCCTCGATAAGGTATATGTGTACAAAATTTTAAAAGTTTATTTAAACAGGATGTGGATAAAGAATTAATTAAACAGTTGCATTGTAAAAAACAGGAAACCCATCATATTAAAGAAAGGATGTAATAAACCTGTTAAAGAAAAGATGTAATAAGCTTGTTTTGAATAATTTTCTCAACATAATGTTAATTTCCTATGCTTTTTTTTATGAGAATTAAATTTACACTAAAAAAAGGGTAAAAAAAATTAGTTTTTGCACCAAAATGATTTAAATGTATAAGAAAAAATATTTTTCTACATTATGGTGACCAACAAAAAATTATATTCCTAATGTCAAAATATTTCTAATTGTAATGCAAGAAATTTCATTAATTGATTTCTTTCTTATCCATATATTACAATGATGTGAATTCTCAGTTAAGTCCTAAATGATTTTACGAGAAAAATTATTTTCGAAAAAATTGAAAGATATTTTAGAATCTTTTGAAATTAATTGTAACACTTAATATTGATCATAAAGAGATTTTTTTTTATTGTATTTAAATCTTCATTGTAAAAATTTCATGTAATATTTGGTATTAGTTTTAAACTCTTTATTGTATATAAAAATATTATATTCCTAGAAATTAATTTATTACGAAGTAGCCTCCCTACGACTGAGTTTGAGTTCTTATACCAATTAGGATTCTTTTTAAGTTTTATATCAGCTATATTAGACCAGATATAACTTTCATTTAAATTTAAGAAGAGAATATTTTTTTCAAAATAAAAATTTAAGCATTTAATTGTCCTTATTGGAAAATTGCTAAAGCTAAATAATCTCAATGAAATGAAAAAAAAAAAAAAAAATATTCTGTGTTTTTCAAGAACTCCTACCAAAATCATATTAAATTAATTATCTCGATTGGAAGAGAATATCTTCTGAAATTTCGAAATAATTTCATGCTTGTGTTAAAGAAATGGCACGTGGTCTTAAAATTTCTATCGATTTCTAAATTTTTGCTATTAATTGTTATTGTGCAAGAGTCAAAAAGAGAATTTTCGCATAAAACATTATAATTAATTTTCTTAACGCGATGGTAAATTAACGTCTTATTTTTAAAGGCAAGCCATCTGTTAAAGACTAATCAGAGGATAGCTATTGTTTCGCGCATCATTTGTACTGAATTGTTTGAATTAATTGGTCTAAAGTGCTATCTGTAATAACTCATTTGAGTTAATTGGTCTGAAGCGCCATCTATATGGTTAAATCAGGTGATAATTATTTAAATGCCATCAGATGCATCATGAGATAACTATATTCTATATAACGTTTTAAATAGCCAATTAAAGATATATTTGCATGTTATTTCAGTAATCAATAACTTCATTATACAATTCAAAGTTACTACTTACTTAAAAAGTTTAAAAGCTGACAATAATATAATTTTGTATTTTGTAATTCAATAAATAATTATTAACGTTTTATTTAAAATAAGAAATGCTTTAAATGACATATTATTATTGATTATATTAATTCCAGTTTATATGCAACTTAATCACAAGAAATGACACATTAATTATCAAATTAAAAAGTGTAACAAATTTAGAATGTTAATGTCTTGTGGTTTTCTCCATTGTGGAAATTTACGATCCTGGTAGAGTATATTTGAAGTTACAAACCTATGACAATTCGTAGAAATTTTGTAAAAACTGAAATTCAATCGATATTGCATTAGTTTTCGACATTGCACTAAATAAAGTGAGCCTTCAAATGCATTGATAGTAAAAAAATATTTTCACTCAAGAAACTAGGAGGTAATGGTAGTACTTTTCTATTGTTTGAGGTTGATACACGTATAGCATGCACCAATTTCTGATAGACAGAGAAGTGCTTATTTACATCCTTTCAATTAATGTTTTTTTTTTGTTTTTTTCAATAAAATCAAATTTGTAAAGATGAATTTTTCCTCAGTTATTCCCATCTAAATAATATATACTGCAATGAAATTTCCAAAACTTATGCTGAAATTAAAAAAAAAAAGAAAGAAAGATGGGAAACAACTCTTCCAAATGATGTACTATGAATGTAATTATACGTGATTCCGCCAATTAATTCATAGCATTAAAGCTTAATAATGTCTCACTTAAACACCCAAAGGCCACTAAATCAACTTCCGTCCCCTTCCAAGCTTTAAGTGGTAACATATTGGGGCTTACACTTAGTGGTTTATTTTGGATAGCTAACTTAATAACCTGGGAAGACTCGGTACTCCACAATTGTTTCAACAATTTTGACAAAATCTGCTTTGTTTTGCTGAGGTAAAATTTTTGCCATTAAAATTTAAACTATTCCACTATGTCATCAAATATATAACCGAATACTTTTCTTACAATTTTGAAATATCAACCCATCTATGTTATTTACCAGAGAAATCAGTATTAGAAACTAAATTACAGCATATAATAAAATTGGAATTTGAGACTAGATTATTTAAACACTTACTCGGTGTCCCAAAAATGGTAGAGTTTAAAACACTAAAAAATTACGGAATGACAGGTGGCGCTGCAAGATTGGAAAAATAAAAACCGGATATAAGATGTCGTAAAGACTGTAGCAAAAATTTAAACAACGATGTTTTCAATGTAACCCGCATTTGTAACAACAACATGGCCCGATCTGAGGCAAAATCTCCTGATCCTATTTCATTTTAACTACTCCTGCTGTATATCGTCTGAAGCGCCATCTGCTGATACCATGTTAATGTGCAATTTTTTGGGACAAAATTCCCTGATTTCCCAAGCGATGCATTTCTGCTACATTCGTCTTTTTTTAATTGTTTCAAAATACAATTGATACAAAGCTCTAAACGATACGTTTCTGTTACATTCCATAGTTTATTAAATTAATTTTCAAAATACATTAGTCCTTTTTGGACACACGTCAAGTCTTTTATAGAGCCATAATGATATGAGACAATAGCTTATTTTAAAAGTTCATACACACATTAAAGACCAGAATTTATTAAAATAACACAGCATTAAAAGCCAGTAAGAACTTGGAGTTTTTAAGAGGAATTACAAAAAGAATGGGTTGATCCTAGCACAGCCCACCTCTTGGCGTCTTTTGAATTCTCGCCAAACGAGTGGCGATAACATCGCCAATGTGGCAACTTAGATGGAATATTCAACTAGCAGCCAACTTGGCGAGATTTCAAATAAGTCGCCAAGAGGTGGGCCCATCTAGGATTTTACCAAAAGAATAATAAAAATTGAGTTATGTAGGAGATATTTACATGAAATTAAGAACAACTAGGATTTCCCGGGAACCAACTGATCTCTGAAAGCAGCTGGTTGAAAATAATTAGTTGAAATAAGTTGCATGAAATAAACACTTTTATTTTTAACCAATGTATTCCATTCCTGCGATTACTCGTCTTTAAAAATTGAAAATCTTCTTTGACTATAGGATTGATTTTTTTTAGTTGCCATCCTAGAAAACTAAGACATAAATGAAGTTATACTGTCCTAACTCTAGGAAGTTTTTTATTTATTCGGGAAAGGATATTATGGGTTACTCAATCGATTAAGAATCAGAATTTTGCCTTCCTCTTACCCCAAAACGGAAACAACTATTTTTTTTCTTTACCTCTTTTTTCCCTTTATCCTTGAATTTTCCGGAGATCAAGAAAATCCTTTGTGTTACAACCATACATAACACATAATGTATCTTAAAACAACAAAAGGTTTTTTTCTGTACATTTTTATGCTGCTTGCATGAAGATTTTAATTTATAGATTTCTTATAGTTTTGTCTCCTTTTCTTATTTTTATTTCTGTAAACATCAGTTTTTTTAACATTTTCCTTCACGAAGTATACAGACCTGAATAACTGTAACCATCAAAAATACCGTTTGAAGAATATTCACGTTTGAAAACTCTCTAAAATGAAAATCTCATTTTGAGAATTATGTCCGTCTGAACACAATAACACAAGATTGTTTTAAGATTAACTGATATAGCTGTGTATATGTGCGGACGTAACACCGGGTTTGTAGATTTTTGTCAAATGTTAAATGAAATACACAGGAAATTTGGTTGTTGGCTGCGCGAATACAAAGCATCATATTCAACATTTTATAAGCTGAATTAATATTTGTTAAACAGCTATAGTATCTTATTTACTGATCTGTTTGAAAATTTGAACCAAGTCTGTCAACAGATTGACCGTCTGAAAAAATTGTATATTTCTACATTTTTAAATACACTGAATGAAGAACATATAATGTATAATTTTTCTGTAAACATTGTTTTTCTAATCAGAATTTCATTTCACAGTATGCTTTGCAGATCCCATTGTTTCCAATCTTTTGAATTACGCCCGATTTTGCGAACCCACGTCAAAGATATCCCTTTAAATGCAAACATTGAACAATTTATCTCTGTGCATCAAGTTCTTCACACAGAATCCAACGTGAATAACCAATACTTCAATGACATTCTCCAATGACAAAATTCCCAAATGAAATATGGACAATTTGGGTGAAAGGAATATCTGTATTGTAAATCAAAAGAAATTGCCATGGGATTTGCGCCACAGGTCCTATTGTTTAGGTAGTAGGTCTGTTGCTTCTGTTGTAGAAATATAGTGGTTGGTTCTTGAGGAAGTTCTGCACAGTTTCCTTCACTTCGCTGTCCGAATGGAAACGTGTCCCCTGTAATGCTCTCTTAAGTGGCCCAAAGATATGGAAGTCACAGGGTGATAAATTCGAACTGTTCGGTGAGTCTTTCAGCACTTTCTAACTGAAAATTTTCAAGGTCGTCTGGATTTCATGGGAGACGTGTGGGTGGGGATTGTCAGGAGAAAGATGACTTGTTATGTGAGAAGATATGGACATTTGCTTTTGATTGTTTAATTTCGTCAGATACTGCAGTATTGCGTTGAATTGATATTGTTCACTTGGGACAGGAAATCAATCAAGAATGGTCCACGGCAATCGATGAATCAAAAATCGTACTACCGCGCGCTGTTTCGCTCTGGACGCATTCTTCTATAGCATGACTTACCTTTGGCCAGTTTCGTCTAATACGAACATTTTTCGCCGTATGCAATGCATACCTTTTGTTGCCCTCTGTATCCTGTTTGGTGGCGCTGCTATAGTTGCAGTAATCCTTACGCAATCCACTTTTCATTTGGGCAACACTAATATAAAAGCGAAATTTAGCTGGTTTGCTACGGTTTCTAACCATATAATTTCGCTTTCTGAGTTAAAAAAGAGAAATGGAAAATTAAATTCTTCCAAATTACACAACATTTAACCAGTTGATGCGCATCACTACCTCTGGATAAAAAAAAAAATATTTTCTCTTTTTCTCTTTGTGGAAAGTTTAAGTTGTAAATTAATTATGAAAAAAAAACCCATCAATTAAATGTATCTTATATAACAGTATTTGTGTTTCACATCTTCTCTTAAGCAAATGGGCTGAGTTCAACGAAATTTTGCAGCTTTTTTTTTTTTATTTACAAATGCTGTTAACTTTTCAGTAACTCGTTAATTGAATATTTAATTAGAAAATATAGACACTTTTGTCTTTTCCCAGACTAATTTCAAAGAAAAATATCTGAAAAGAAATATTTTTACATCATGTTAAAGCTTAAATCTTACAATTTAAATGATACTAAATTTTGATTCTTTACAATTTTTCTGATATAAATTCTTATGAAAAACATAGCGTTTCGCAAAAATAGGTTTTAAAAATATACATAAAACAAATTTAAAATAATAAATCTTATAAATATTCTATCACTAAACAATGGAAAAATTTGAAATATTATCATTATTATTTTCAGTTGAATAATTACCACTATTTTTTAATTTCTTTTCAGCACTTCATGGTGTGGATACTACCATATCTTGGCTCTACGTCTAAATAACGCAAACATTAGATTGTGTTTAATATACTCAATATAACTATATATATTTAATAATTAAATAATAATTTTAATTATTAAATATATGAATTAAATATTTATAAATTGTGAGTATGTGAAGTACAGAATTATATGATGCAGCAATAATTTGTAATGAATTTACAAAACGGTAATGTTTTTTTAAATTTATTAATGCAATTATTGAACACTGACATATACGTGTAAGTAGATCTTTACTTTTGCTATATAAAAACGTTTGATAGAAAACATGAGTAATCTCTTGATTCATCTTCTGTAGATGCCATTTAAATAATTATCTTTTGATTCCTCTTTAATAGATGGCGTTTAAAACCAATAAACTGAAATAAGTCATTAAAGATGGCGCTTAAGAACACTTAAATAAATTCATTACAGATGGCGCGCAAAGAAAAGCTGTCTTCTGATCTTTCTTTAACCCTTTCTAGGGCCATGGGAAGTAGGCTTCCCAAATTTATCAATCTTTGTATGAAATTATGTTGGTTGGCATAAGTTCTGACAAATTTTTTCAGTAAGGCAGAAACTTAGATGCTTCAGTTCTTTATCTCACACAAAATGACGTGACTTGATTAGTAACTTAATTATTAATTAACCAAATTAATTAATTAATCAAATTAAATTTATCTAATAAGCTAAAAGAATCCCTTTTCTTATTATAATTTCAAGTCTAAAAATATTTTAACATAATATGACTAGAAAAAAATGTCCCTTTTAAGGATTAACAGATGCCAGGCAAAATAAGAGAATAACAGAGATTTGTGCACCGTGTTAAGAAAATTAGTTATATCAATGTTTCATGAGATAATTCTCTATCTAATTCTTTCACAATCACAATAGCAAAATTATAGAAATCGGAGGAAAAAACTCTCTTAAGACCACATGCCATTTCTTAAACAAAAGCATGAATTATTTCGAAATTACAGAAGCTGTTCTATCGAAAGAATCCATTTAATATGAGAGGAAACGTTATATAGAAAACATGAGTTATCTCGTGATCCATCTTCTATAGATGCCATTTAAATAGATATCTCTTGATTTGTCTTCAACAGATGGCGTTTAAAACCAACTAACTCAAATAATTCATTAAAGATGGCGTTTAAGAGCAATTAAAATATTCATTACAGATGGCGCGCGAAGAAAAATTGTCTTCAGATCTGCCTTTAACAGATGGCAGGCAAAATAAGAGAATAACAGTGATTTGTGCACCGTGTTAAGAAAATTAGTTATATTAATGTTTCATGAGATAATTCTCTATCTAATTCTTGCACAATCACAATAGCAAAATTATAGAAATCGGAGGAAAAAACATTCTTAAGGCCACATGTCATTTCTTAAACAAAAGCATAAATTATTTCGAAATTACAAAAGCTGTTCTTTTCCGATCGAAAGAATCCCTTTAATATGAGAGGAGAGATACCAATTCAAAAAGAGGTCTTAATAGTGATTCATTAAATATTCACAAAACTTTGAATCGATAGTTCCTTGAAAGCGGCATTTTAATTCCGATTCTCAGCTATGTCTGAAACTTATTCTTTAATGAAGTATTATCAAAGGATTTCAGTACTAATTGCAATTATCTTTTGCTACACTCTCTTTCTCATTTTAACTTTCGTCTTTTTCTAGAATTCATTGCATTTGGTCGTTTAGTGGGTTTCTTTTCTGTGTTTGAAAACAAGAAGGAAATTCATTATGATTTGAAGAGTAATCCTTATTAATGATGTTTCCTATGTTGGTCCCATTTTATTCATTAACTGCAATTTATAAAATGTCTTTCTATTAATTGCTTATTTAGTGGATGTGATTGTAAAATGGAGTTTCATTTTATCCTTGGTTCTCTCATTGGAATATTTTAATTTCTGGGATTTTAGAATAATTGAGTATGTTAGAATTTTTTATTTCTTTTTTTAAATAGTACGTCGAACTTATTTCGTTATGTCAATTTCAGTTTCTAAGATTTTAAAACTGAGACGAGAGCTGTTTTTAAATTAAAAAAGTGTTGATTAAAAATTTTGGTTTCTTGAATTAATGCTTTTATATGTTTTTTTCGAACACAAACATTTATTTTTAGAATTACTAATATTTTTAAAATCTTTCCCACGCTTTTTTTTAAAACAAAAATTTCGAAATTATTTTATATAACATTTTAGAATTATCCTCCTTCTGTCAAATTGGTTCTCTAGGAGTATTGGCTGCTTTTGATTCAAATCTTATTTTATGTAATCTTTTAAGCCACAATAATAATTTTTTTTTATGTGTAGCTTTATATTCATAGCTCAGTCAGAGGAGACTTTTTTTTTAATCTTTATATCGGAACACAAATTTAAATTTCGTTGTTCTAATTACCTGGCATCCATATTGTTTTTGACTGCACATTTATACCACTCTTTTTAATGTGCAACGTCCTTACTCCTATTTTTAATGCATAACTTTCCTTACAGTGCTTGTTACAAAATTGTATCGTTCTATACTGTGTGTATTGTCACTATTTTTAATTATTTATGTAGTGCATATAAATGTCGGTTGTAATTTAATGTCTGATTTGTCTTGCCAATAATCTACATTGATAATTACATTTTTTTTTGTGAGTGAATCTTTCAAATGGAATTGACTTAAAATGCCCTTAAAATTGTAACAATTCGCTTTCTATGACATGTAGTTAAACATTATTTTATGGGGCATTTTGGTTGGATCTCGCCACCCTGGAGGGTACAATAATAGATGGGGGATCTTACTCCCCCCACCGATGACGGGACGTACTTCCTTCGGGGAGGGTTGTACCGTGGCCGGTGACGGCCCTTAGGACTCAACCACAGTTCCCGCCAATTGCTGTTGCGGCGGTCCGGTCATTCAGTTCTATGGTTTAAATCCGTGTGCCTTAGGGTGGGTCGGAGAGTTAGAAGGTTGACTTATGGGGCATTTTAACTCCTCCTCCTTATCCTTCATGCTTTGTTTATTCCAATTAGATTGCTGCAGTATAATTATCATACTAAGTAAATACACTAGTAAGCATACTGGTTGAATTGAAATTTTCTGGCAAAAAATCTATGTATATGAAATACACCTGCTAAATGAACTTGCTTGTTAAATCAAACAGTTAGTTAAACAGTTGAATTTCGAATATATATAAAATACAAAAATTTTCATACATTCGAAGGTGAAACGCACTAGGTAAAATGTTCCGAACTAAACAAATAAAAGAAAAAGTTCCTGTTGTACTAATAATCTGGTTTGTAAAGCCAATTTTATTTAGAGTTTCGTTTACCTAATTAAATAACTTTTGTTGCTTCTTATATAAATCTCACGCAGAAAAAAATGAAAAACAAATTACCGAGCACTTAATATTTCGTAATAAATTTAAAAAGAGGAAAGAAATAATATATATTTCTCCCTAGCAATGAACGGAGTGCGAACTTTTCGATGCAAATCCATAATAACGTTGAAGAAAAATAAGTTAGATTTTCAACAAATATAATTCTTTACAAAATAAACAACAACAAAAACAAAAAATCAATAAAAGACAAATACATGTCGAAAAAGGTAGAAAGTAAGCTTCCTGGAAGTTAAATAAAAAATGAAAAAAGAAACCATTAAGCAAGCCAAAATATTTTTATCCGAAAAAGAGTAATAAATTCAAATAACACTCTTCGTCAACTGGGAAAAACCCTTGTTGATTTTTTTTTGAATGTATAATAAACCATAAATCATAGAAATGCGTTAGACAGATTTAATTTTTTCTGAGATTTTCGTTGGATTTCTTGAAGCATACATTTTTTATTTTCATTTTAAAGAGATTATTTAGCTTTTGCAATTTTCCAATACGGGAAGTGCTATGTTTAAAATTTTATTTTAGAATGAAATATTCTCTTCTTAATTTTAAATGAAAGTTAAACCTAGTTTAAGATAGCAATACAAATTTTTAAAAACATCCTCATCCATAAGAACTATAAAACAGATAGATAATGCTACTTTTGAATAAATTAACTTCTAGAAAAATATTTCTAAATAATTTTTGCAACGAAGCTTTATATATAATAATGAATCATAATAATTTTTAATGTTTCATACTAACAATAAAGTGTTAAAATTGAAAAAAACCTTTTGAAATCCTTTCTATTTTTTTCAAAAATAATTAAATCTATGTTTGCTTTGTCTCCTAAAATCATTGATGAATTAATGGAAACGTCACATGGCTTTGATATACATGTTAGAAATAAATAATTTACTAACACTTTCTTTCTCAATTAATAGACATATTTTGTCATTAGGAATTTAATACTTTTTTAATCACTGTAATATTTCTAACAGATTAAATACAAATTTGAATTTCATTTAATGACGATGTCGTGTCCGCGTTACCACGGAAAGGGGGTGCAGTAGCTTCTGAGGGTAAAGACCCCTGAGCACCCGAGGGCAGAAATCTGACTTTTAGCTCATATGAAGAGGACAATCACACGTTCACTTGCACAACCCCTTTTTACAGGGGGGCACATTTACACACCTCACTTATAGAACACAAATGAAGAACAGCTATGCAGGAACCGGGATTCGAAGCCGGGACGCCCAGATCAGGGGAAAACGCGCTACCCCTATGCCAGGACGCCTCCAGTTCAATTTAATAAATTTGAAGTATTGTGGTTTAGGAACTGATTATCTTAGCATTTTCCCATGAAGTTTGTTATTCACATATTAAAAGAATAAGAAATTAATATTGTCTGGAGAAAATTATTCAAAATTATTTTATTGCGCTCTTTTTTGAAATTGTTTCTTGTTTATTAAGACGGAATTGTGTAATTATATATTTACTTACTTGTATAATTCCATATTTACTTCTTGATTAAATAATTTCAAAATTTTGTGCACTTATGCATTATTAAACACTATACCTTATTTTAATATTTCTGGTACTTAATTTTTATTAAATTGCCTAAATCCTAATTCTAATAATTCTTTTTTTTTTTTTTAAAGTGGCACCGCTGGTAATAGATTTATTGAATTTTTGTCTAGATTCGGTAATTTTTTACCCGTAACTGGAGATGGGAGTCAAAATGACTCCGTATTGTTCATTAGCTCTGATTATCACGTGGTATTTTGTTCTTGAATACAATCATGTCCTCATTACCTTCTAATTATTCTTTCAGCAGTATGTTGGCAAAACTCTAAGCATGAACGCGTACGTATAACCGAGTTATTTGTTTTTGTTATAAGTTTTTGTTGTTATTTATGGAGTCATTGACACTGAAGTGCTTTTAATTTGAATAATTCAAAAGGAATAAAGAAATGTTGGTAAAACAATATTTTAAATTATTGTATTCTTTATTTTTGTTTGTTAAATTCCAAAAGTTATTAACATTAGTGTAATTCCGTAATATTTAAACGAAATGAATAGTCATTGTTTAGGTTTATTGTTTAAGATTCTCATTGTTTACGCTAGGTTTATTAAAAGATTTTTTAGGTTATACTATAACATTTAACATTAATATTTTTAATATTTTTAACAACTGCATGATTTCCAAAATAAATTCCAATGCTGTTTATAAAAGACAAAAGAGAAATATATATGTTACGGCCAAAGCCCGAAATCGGCCAGATCGCGAATTGGCCGGCCAATTTGCTGTAAACTTACCGGCCAATGTCCGATCTTTTCTTGATTTCGGGCTTTGGCCGGCCAATTCGCGAAATGGCTGGGGGCGATCGGCCAAAGTAGAAAGAAAGGCATCAAGAGCACATTGTTTTACACCCTGTTAAAAATGAAGTATTTAAAAATGAGTACTTCTGTGTACTGTTTTTTTTTTAAGTGCAACTGTTTCAGAAACGAGTTCAAATATAAGTGACACCTCTGAGTTAAAAATAAGCTTGTAATATATAAAAATATGATCTCGTGTTATTCTGTTCTCATATTAAAGCCATAATAGAAATTATTCAGTGAACGTGTATACTTTAACAACGTGATAGCGTGAAGATTAGATTTGCGCCCTTCAAAATGAAATAATTATATCTTGAGCAAAGGCGTTGCGTATCATGCATGGATACAAAGGCAAATTGAGTATTCAGTTTTCAATTACCTTTAAGGGTGATCCTTAGTCTTTTTCTGCTCCATGGACCTCATGTTAAAGATCCCAGATCACATTGTCTCCTGAAATGTCGCTTCAAAAAATATGAATTTTTTTGCAAAGTCAAATAACAAAAATAAGGGCTTATTAAAACAAATATGAAGGACAAATAGTTTTGTTATTAATATCATTTAAAGACATTTCTTTGTTGGCGCCATCTGTCCAATTTCACCTACAACATGTCCTTATTTATATTTTATACATGAATGTCATTATATTTATTTACCACTAGTCGCCTTTGGCGACCAGCCGGTTCACCAGTATTAATGATCGCTAAAATTTTCACTTAATGTAAATTGCTCTCTTAGTAGCTTTTTCTGCAAAATATTTTTGAGCTTCATATTTAGGTAGTTATATGATTCAGTCGTACTTTTATGTAGGCCTTAAACAGTTCTGTTTCATTGTACTACTTTCCCTAATGTTCTGTCAGTATCCATAAAATTTCTACTTTAAACTAAAGTGGAAATGTTAAACTGCAATCAATATAAAAGCTAACCATGTCTTTTTTTAAATATGAAAATTGAAATCAGAGTCGCTCAGCAGTGAAATCTGACCGATTTATGAAGTTTTTATGCATCATTTTTATAATCACAGGCCAATCACTGTCTAGAAACCCTGCAGAGGATTAGCGTATCTTCATTGAGACAGTCGGTGAAGTGGTCTAAAATCGCCAGTTTTTATAGAAGTGTGATATTGAAATTTCATAAATCAGTCAGTTTTAGTGATTGATTTAGTTGGTTGGAGTTCAATAATTTTTATTAAAACTATTGGTGTCTCAAGAATATTTTGTTAAATATGATTCAAAGGGTAGAGGACCTATGTAAAAATTTAAAATTCCTGATTCATCGTGGCATTTATTGACTAAAGTTATATTAAATATAATTATTTAGTTAATTTAGACCATTTTGTTAGCAAATGTATGCCCCAAATTAGCTGATGGTCGCTGATTAGAATGATTATCCTAAGTATATAAAACTTTGTTTGCCTTAAATTAAATTGTTTTATTGAATTAATAATATAGGTATTGTCAAAGCTCATAGAAAACTTTTCCTCCTATTACTTTTCAGAAAATGTCTTATTTCATTTTTTTTTCATTTTATACAGACACCTGCAGAAAATTACAATTTTGTGTATTAAATTTGCAATAATAGTTGATTTATCTGTTAATTTAAACTTCTATCAATGTGATGGCAACACGTTGATAAAAGATATTTTTTTTAATTTGACGTGCGCGTGCAGATTAAATCTTAGCATAATTTAATCTAAGCATAATTTATAAATTAAAATTTAAGCTTTAATTAAAAAAAGCTTTAATTTGATGCAAAAATCGATTTTGTGCTGTAATATTTTCTGGTTATAGCGATAAAACGCCGAAATTACGCTTAATTTTTAATTAAAATTCTAATTAAAAATTTTAAAAAATCGCTCCAGGGTGCACATTTCTGACCTCCAAGGTATATATATGCCAAATTTGATAATTGTTTGTCAAACGGTTTGGACTGTAGAGCGCCAACACACACACACACACGCGCGCGCACAAACATACATTGAGTTGTATTTATAAGTATAGATTATCACATCGGGCTTTGGCCAAGGATGTCCGGCCACTTCGCGAAATGGCCAGCCAAAGTAGAAAATACAACATTAATTGCAAGTATTTCGGACTTTGGCCAAACCTCTTGGCCAGTTCGCGAATTGGCCGGCCAATTCGCGAACTGGCCGTATTTCGGGCTTTGGCCGTAACATATATATAATGATATTTTAATTCTAATTTCAATTTAATTAATTTTCAAGATTTTATCTTAATTTAGCCCATAGTAACTTCATTCTAAAATACTCTCTTATTTCTTGATCCAATTCCACTTTTGGTTTAAATAATTCCTCTGTAAAACTAATGCGCCATCAGTACTACGTCTCAAATGAATGTGATCCCTTCGGTGCCCTTGAAAAGGTGTCAAAGGTTACCACGTGTATTGAATTGGAGCGTGGCCGGAAATCCTATGTTATATAAGACTAGTGATCATTTGTTTCGCGCTTCTTTCTTACTTCTGCTTTTGTGCCGCGCTGCGTTTGCTTGTAAATAAATTGCTTTTCCGAGATGGATATTAAAAAGCGAATAAAACAAAAATAAAAATACAATTGTTTCTTCAATGTCTTCCAACCTATATTCTATATATATATATATATATATATATATCAGACGTAGACGAAGAGAATGCATTTCTTTTTAATTATATCATTTTGTTTCCAGCGCGGGGTTAAAAATTCCAGGATGCAGAATAAAAGTGATTGATCGGTTCCCTTTAAGTCGTTTAATTATTACAGGGTTATTTATAAAGATTTACATTGCAATAATGCTTAATCGAACATTTCAAAGTCTATCGTAACGTAACATAAAAGAAACTTTTAGTCATCTGATAATTCTGTTCTTCTAGACTTTGGTCCCTGTTTTCTCCCTTCTTGTTCGCTAATGCGCTTGCTCCACAGAGAATGTGGCTTAAACAGGGTTTACCTTCAGCAAGCTACAATCCATTCAGAAAGGCCATACCTACGCAGAAACAGTACATTAGCAAGTGCTTATTTCGGCGGTAAAGCACTTGCTCTCTATGAGATCAAGTAGATCTCTATATGAAAAAGATAAATAAATTTTCTAAATTTGTCGGCGAACACGATATCTTAAAAACAAAATGCAAAATTCCGCTGTTTTTTTTTCTCCGTTAAATATTATTTTAATTTCTCGAATACGTAGTATAGAGAAATTATGGTCATCAAAGAATTCGTACTTCAGAATTTAGAAAATCTCCACGTTTCAGATCTCTCTGAGTTCGAGAGACACAAATTCAGAAAATGCCCGTCTGAAGATAATTAAAAAATTATTTTAGCTAGACGGTTAAAATTTGGCATACAGTCATTGCACCAAATTTGTAGATTTTTATCAAATTTTTAGTAAACTCTGTTCAAATGAAGTCCGTTTGCCTGACAGTTCGAATATAAGTTAACACGATGGTTAGAAAAGAAAGAGAGCAAACTATATAAATTTCAGTAAACAGATTTAACATCTGAAGTGTAGACACTTGTCGCCAAATTTGAGCCAAATCCAACCCGGGTCTGTTGATCTCTACAATCAAAAATAAGGAGGCGCGATAATTCGTACTGTTCTAAATATATCAAATTCGTTATGGGAATTTATAACTACAAGAGGTGTATTGTCTGACTAATATATTTTTTTCAATCGGTTAAAAAAACATGCCTAAAATACAAATTTGATTTTTGAATACTATTAAAGCATGCCGGCGATGACTCGCCAAATGACTCGCCAAAGGAGCCATGATGGATTCATTAAAAATACTAAATTCACACCAATAGTTAACATTTCGTGATTATTGTACGCCAGTGCTATTTAAAGCGTTCTCTGGCATGACAAGTGCATTAGAGAGCACGCGAGAAAGTTTTGGAAAGACTAGTTTGATTTTTTCTTAATAGTTTCTATAAATTCATATTTTCATGAGTTATAAAATATGCATAAGAAATGTGATTTCATTCCGGTTGATTACTTTAGAAATCGATGGTTCCAAACTCGGGAAGTTATTTTCTGCGCACCGTATTGCTCTTGAATAAAATTATTCTGAAATTAAACCCAAAAGTCGCTGCCTTGTTTTCTCTTAAATCACATCCTGAAAAATAACTTAAAACTAATAAAATATTTCTCCATTTATCAAAGAAAACTTTTATTCAATTCCATACTACAAAAAAAAAAAAACAGAAGGAGATTGTTAACCGAATTGTTTAAGAACCAGAACCGGAAAGCCACCGTTTTCTGGTTATTTTCTTGCCTGGGCTTTCCGAATTCCGGTTTCTCCTTCACTGAGTCCCCTGAGATCAAAGCGAAATCTCTCAAGCCCCAAAATGTATAATACATAAGCCATCTTAAGGCTGTGACTCAAGAATTTTACTTTCGCACTTACGTTTGTGTTATTTATTTGGTTAATTGAGGAAGAGTTTGGATTCTAGGGGGAGGATTAGAGGAAAAAATTCGATCTTAAGTTCTTTTCTTTCCTCTTCTTTTTTTTCTTCTGAAATGCAATAGTTTTTGTGTTGTGATTTTTAATTTTACCACAAGAATTATTTTGACAGTTTAAATCTATTATGGTAATTGATGCTTTGTAGATTTCCAGAATAAGTTCGTTCTTTATTCTGTATCTTATAACTATAAATGAGCAATTCTTGTGTATATATATATAAATATATTAATTTATTTCGTGCATCTTGGAAACGGCTCTTACGATTTGGATCAAATTTTATTTTTCGATAAGGTTTTACTGTTTAAGTTTATCTATAGAGGTAATTTTCCTAAAAAAACAAGATTTTTACACAAAAAACATTTTTTTATAACTAACTATTAGCATCTTTTTCTATTTGCTCTCGCGTCGACGATGTTGCTATAGCAGGATAATCTACAGACACTTCGAAATTTTGTGAGATGGCGCTATACGATATGATCCGAATACGAATACTTTCGGCTCACATCCAAAAGCAATGATGGAATTGTTGTGTTAACCAATCAACTGGCTGTACAAGTAACAAAAAATTCGAACTCGAGATTTTGACGAATTTACACGTTTTAGACCTCAGTGTGTCCAAAAATCATGTTTTTGGTATTATTCTAGTCTTCTGTCTGCCTGTCTGTGACAAAGATAACTAAAAGAAGTGAGTTAAACAGATGTAATTTGGTATACGGTCTTTGCACCAAATTTGTGGATTTCTATCTAGTTTTGGACAAAATGCATTCAAAGGAAATCTGTCTTTCCAACTGTTCAAAAATCATGTTTTTGTTATTATGCCAGTCTTCTGTCTGTCTGTCTGTTACAAAGATAACTAGAAAAGGCGAGTTAGACAGAGTTAATTTGGTATACGGTCTTTGCACTAAATTTGTGAATTTATATCAAGTTTTGGACGAAATCCATTCAAAGGAAGTCTGTCTGTCCGACAGTTCAAATATATTAACCCGATTACTACAAAACGAAGAGATCTAGGTGGATAAAATTGGGTACATGGACTTAACATCTACATATTAGACATATATCCAATTTTGAGGCAATTTCAACTCATTCTGATAATTCATTGGTCTCGTCTTTCAAAGGCATGTAAATAGCGATAACTCGAAACGCAATGATTTAAATATGTTATATTTGGAGTGTGATTTTGTGACTACAGTTGTTGCTCTGTGCCAAATTTTGATTTCAATCATTTGGAAAAAAACCGTATCAAAAACACAAATTCGATTTTTGAGTATTTTTTGCCTGGTGTAAGAAACTAATGGCCATGGATACAATTTTACTCAATAGATTGAGTAAAAATACTAAATTGGTGCCAAAGTTCGAAACTTCTTAACTATTGTTCGTCATTGCCAAGGTAGAAGAAATTAGCAGCCTTATTTTGTCCAAAACTTTATGCGAGTTAATGGAGATTAGAGCTTTATGAAAGAGAACGCGGGAAAGTTTTGGAGCGATCATTTCCGCTGGTTTTAAATAAAAAGCTAGGTGTTTCTTCAAATTGAAATTAGTTGAACTGAATTTTGAACTTTATTGCATAGAAATTAAACTGTTGTAACCTATTATAATTTTAATAATACCATCTTAACCAATTTTTCTATTGAGAAAAAAAAATCATGAACCGTAGAATATGCATATCACCAAAAACGAGGTCGAAATACTATAAGTAAGCTCACTAGCAGGGAGATCTTGAATTTGAAAAAAAACGCATAACGCATAAACAGCTATTATAAAGTTTAAAAATTAAAATTGAATTGATATTAAAGGCATAAAATAAGAATATTAATAAATGAGTTTAGCAAATTTTTTGACATAAAGATCACAATACGAACTTCTTTTGAAAATTTTCTGAATTAGCTTATTTTAAAATATTGATGTCCCCTTATATAGGACAGTAAGGCAATTTTGGGATGAACTACGGTGAGATGACGAGAGAAACACTTTAGCTGGCATCACCCTCTCCAAGATTTCGTAGCGCACTATCTGGATTTTTAAGGAGATGACTTTAAGGAGTTGATATTTCAATTTTTAAAGAAAGGATATTTCAATTAATCTTTTTTCAATCACTTTTCATTGAATTTGAAATTGAATAGAATAATTTAAAAATGTATTTTTATTACATAAAGGATGTTCATTAAATCCCTAAATGCTTATTCTTGGACTTAGAAATCATGCATATTTAACACATTACCTTATTATCATACTTCTTCAGAGTCGATAAACAGAACAAAAGAATTGTAAATTGTCTTGCAAGTAAATAGGCTTGAAGTTCCTTTGCCAGTAGAAAAAAAAAATGATGCTTATCTTTGCAGAATCCTTGTTGCTGACGTGAAGTACCTTCTACTTTCTTTAAACTTCACCATACAAGTGTCTCGTAATAGAGCACATTTTGCGTTATTTATACTGCCCGTATTGACCTCAGTAGTGATTTAGGCATTCTTTTTACCTATTATTTTTGGAGTAGTGGGGATCTTTTTACAGTATTATTAATAATATGAAGTTTTCTATATGCATTGAATTATATGTATGGAAAAAATTAACATGCTATTCTTTCAAATAATGCCTAACTTGTAATTATTGCTTAAATTGTCTGGTTGCATTTCACTTACTCAAAGGATTAGAAGTATAAAAATAATCATAAAGTTTTGAAATTCATTTGGCGGTAGAACTATTCTACATTATCACAGAATGAGAAGTATTCGAATACTGTTACAAAAAATCATGCAATAGTAATGCAGGAAAAATGTGAGAAATGGTGGATAATAGAAAAAGGCGTTGTATTCTACGAACAACTCTTAGTACATGTGACAAAAACTTAGCCGATTCTCACTCAGAAAACAGCAGTTGGAAGAATTAATAATGCAAGAGACAAAACAAATCACTAACAGGATACAATATTAGGCTTCTTAGAGTATAGCTAGAGAGATCGCCTCACGTTCAACGCTTTAAAGAGATTATTTACTTAAATGGCTCGTTTTATTTCTCCCTCACGTTTTTATAGTCATTGTGACAGCCTTTGTAGTCCTTCTAATAAGCATTAATCTATCTGGAGAAATGTATATAGTTTTAAAAATGATTAAAAGAAATTCAAATATCAAATAATCGTAAGAAACCAAAATCTTAAAGAGTAATTACGAACGTTTCAGCCCTAAAGTAAATAAAAATTTGCGTCAAAAAATCGTTTACAGATTTTGTTGTTAATTGTGGCAGAAGTTTATGGTCAGTTGTCGGTGCTGTATTGTCAGTTTCAGAATTTACCAATAGAAAATGATTTTAAACATTTATAATAAAATGGATGAAATAAAATATGTTGCTTTATTAAAATAATGGATAATCGGCTTAATTTTAAATATTAGACATATTTGCTTAGCAAATTAGATATTTACTACAGCAAACCGATCTTCACCGATAAAAAATGTATGCGTTATAATATATATATAAATATCAGCCTAAACTGGATTTCTCCGAATATGCTTCTATGATTTATGAATATTATACATTCAAGAAACCATGGCAAAGATTTTGTGGATACATTATTACGTTGTGAAAGAGCGTTATGTAGATTTATTACGCTTTTATGGATAAAAGGTTTTAGCCCTCTTTAATATTTTTTTCTTCTTTTGTTTAAGTTATTTATTACAGCTTTATGGAAAATGACTGTCTTGTTTTTTCACCATGTATTTTGCTTTTATGTGAATTTATTTATGAGTGAAAAATATTCGTTCAGAATCTAATATTTTTTTTGTTTCTTTTTTATGCGTTCACATAAATTTTACGAACGACTACATAATTATACACATTGTTAGAGAAAAATATATACATAACTCATTTTATTTTTAACTACAATGTTAATAACTATGGAATCTACCGTATATTTAAATAAAATTTTGTAGTTGAAACGATTTTAGGATTTAGTTATTAATTTTGAGTAACAATATTTTTTCTCTTAATTTCAGATTTTTGAGAAATATTAGTAATGTGCATTTGGTTTATTTGGCTATGTTTTATTAAAGCAATTTATTACAATAATTATAGAACCGTATATATCTGATTTGTGTTTTCTACCAGTAATGCAATTACATTCTGTTTTAGTTATTATTTTCCTTTGAATAATGTATTAAAATCGTATTTCTAAGACTATTTTTTTTCTACATGAAATGAATTATAAAAATACAAGTTCAAAATGAATTTACTATCAAAAGTAATGTACAAACACGGTTATTTTTCTGATGATGATTCAGGTACGATGCCATATCATTTACCACGTTTTTGATCCCTTTTTCAAAAGCGCTAACGGCAGTGATCTTATATGAGCTTTAAAGCTCAGTTAAAATTCTTCGTTTATCTAGCAGTTATTTTCACTTTTTTTATGGAAAGAATATGAGCAAGAATGTCCAAATATTCATTTTCCAAAATTTCGATTCAGCTTGGCAAATTAGCTATTGCTCAGCTAGACCGTTCGCATCTTTCGATCTATTTCATCAACTCGTAAAAGATCTTTTCTTGCAGCACACTTTCATCTTTGCCGCTCCTCATCGAGAATGTGATTTAGAGCCGAGTACTTTTTATTTCTTGCTTGAATTAAAGAACTGTCAAGGAGGGCAAAGGTATTTCAAAAAATGTTATGGCCTATCTCACGTTATTACAGGTAACGTTCTTTGAAGAAAGAATCGATACGATAAATGTCAGAATTTTCAAGGCGGTAGTATCGAAAAGCAGCCATCATGTTTGTACCTAATAAATAAATTGATTCATTTTGTTCTCTACTCTTGTCTTTTTTTAAAGGTCCATCAAAGGTTTATAAAAAACAGCTGTCACCTTTCTATGATAAATGGATTAATTTTTCTTTATTATTCTAATTTATGTCTTCATTAATCTGTTTGTAATTGTAGTTCTTACTGAATAACCAGCATATCGTTTTAAAATTTGAAATAACATTTGATAATATTGTATTTGAAAGAAACATTTCGATGGCAGTCGTTAGATTCTACTTGAATTTGGGATTTTAAGTTTACATGATGAATGTGCGTGTTGAAACCTGATTGGTTATGATAAAATCGATAGCACGAATGTAAAGATGAGTAAACTCTTTTACTTTCGACGAATATTTGTGATGTCTAATGTATAATGTATCTAATGTAGTAAGTGTAATAGCATCAAATGTAATATCTAATGTAGTAGATAATAGTGTGTAATGTAATATCTAATGTAGTAGAAAATAGTGTGTAATGTAATATCTAATGTAGTAGATAATAGTGTGTAATGTAATATCTAATAATTTAATACTATCTGTGATATCTAATGTAGTAAAGGTAATAGTATCAAATATAATATAATAGTATCTAATGTAATAAATGTAATATCTAATGTAGTAGATAATAGTGTGTAATGTAATATCTAATATAAAATAATTTAATACTGTCTGTGATATCTAATGTAATAAAATTAATAGTATCAAATATAATATATGTAATAGTATCTAATGTAATAAATGTAACAGTATCTAATGTAATAAAGGCAGTATCTAATGCAGTGCCGGCGTCCTGGTTTAGGGGTAGTGCTTTTCCCCCTAATCTGGGCGTAAGGATTGGAGTCCTGGTTCGGGCGTGGTTGTTCCTTACCCTGTGTTCTATCTATGAGGTGTGTGGAAGACCCCCCCCGCCCCCTTTAAAAAGGGGTTGTGCAAGCGAGTGTGTGCGTGTGTGTGTGTCATCTTCATACGAGCTGGAAGTCAGACTTCTAATCTCGGGTGATCAGAGGTCTTTACCTTCAGAAGACTGCATCCCATTTCCGTGGTAACGCGGACACGACATCATCATCCAATGAAGTAAATGTAATAGTATCTAATGGAGTAAATAATTAGTCACCCCGGAACTTTCACGTGTTCTAACAATGTCCGCATGAAATGATGAATCCGTGGATGAATTGGTTCAAAGTTTCTGCTGTTCTGTTTTGTTTTTTTTGTATATGAAAAAGTAAAAAATAAAGTCTTTAAATTTTTAAATTAATTTTAATCTATTATTAAAGTTTAGAGATGATAGTTCTGAGCAACATTTTCTCGGCATACCCTGAACGAAAAAAAAAAAAAAAAATGTATGTAATTTTTCGAATTTTTTTTCCCTTTGAAAAAATACCTAATTTGAGAACTATTTTTTCAAGAAAATATTACTTTGTCAAATATGTTTTTGTTATTTTTCAAAAATAGGTATAAAAAAAAGAAATGCAAAAAAAAAAAAAAAAAATGATTGTTTAGTGACGAAGTAAGCTGGATAAAAATAATTAAAAGAATCTTGAAAATCTTTTATTAGAGTATTAAAAAATAGAATCAATCATAAATTTTTTTTAAAACTTACTATTCATTTTTATAAATATTATAAAATCATTAAACCGCTTTATTATTATTTTTTTTTTATTTCGGTTAGTGCCAGGTGTATGACATTGCAATTCAATCAAATTATATCTTGGAGACCAAGTTTCACCAGGTAAATTTTTTTTAAATTTTTTTTTTGTAAAATTGAGTTCTTTCGGAAACAAATAACGATATATGAATCACATACTGTTTACAAATGAATAATTTTCAATCTTATCTCGTCTCACATCCATCAGCGCCATCTCACAAAATTTTGAGGTGCCAGTAGGTGATCATCTTATGGCAACAATACAAATACCACAACAATTTGCTAGATGGCGCTATATGATATTGTGAGCATTAGAGCTGATAGAAATAAGCTCTAATAGTTAAGTATAAAAATGTTTTTTTTTTGTGCGTCAAATCGCGTTTTTTTCAGGAAATACATCTATACAGATAAAAATCAAAAACCCTACCTAAATACGAAATTGGATGCAAATCGTTAGAGCCGTTTCCATATAATATATATATATATAAATAAATAAAAGAATTGCTCGTTTAACCTGTTAACTGAATTTCATATTCAACTCTTTTCTTATAGAAATATTTCGTTATATTCGATTAAGAGGTTAAAATTATAGTTAGGTTAAAGTTCGAAAAATCGATTACAAAATTTTATATTTACATACATAAAATAAATCAAGTTAAATAAAAATGCCTTATTAATTAAAATGAATAAACCAAAATGTCGTCAAATTAACAAAATAATTTGGGTTTTATTAAACAGGGGGCAAAATAATCACTGATATGTAATCATTCGCATAGCGTAAAACGCTGCGCGATTTAGCAAAACATCATTTGTATTTCCTGTCGTTTAGCACTTTAGGGCATCGATTTATATGTAATAATCCACCTACAATAGAGTGGTATAACACCAACAAGATGGAAAAACTTGGGTTTAAAAATTTTGTTACGAATGCATCTTCTAGAGGCTCTTAAATTCCTTCTGTATAATTTCCTATAGAAAAGAATCATTTTAATCTCAGATCAATAAGAGGTGTAATAAGTTTTTACGAGAGTGACTCCAAAAGTAAAAGTACATTTGAGGAAAGGTGCACTCACTCTAATGATAGAAAAATGAAACATACATTATTTTTCTACATAACCACCCTGTACTTCAAAGAACTTTTCATGCATTTTTGATTCCGTCGTAAAAAGAGTTTTTCGGTTGTATTAGTGACCAATTTTGTCATGAATGACTCCTTCATCGGTTGCAAATCTTCTTCCTGTTCAAAGGAACGGAAAAACGGAATACAGAAACAATATCAACAATCCCTAAAAAGAGTTATAAGAAATAAAATGTGAAGCATGAGAAAAGCTGCCAGTAATATATAAAAAGAGAGAGAGAGAGAGAGATTCGCATGCTTGCGAAGAAGAGGTAGCTTTATGGGAAACAGGTTAGGGTAAGAAACGCTTTTAGTCGTTGTCATGTTTTATATCGATGTTTCCGGCTATAATGATGACGGTATCTTTTTGCAACGTTAAATGTCTTAAAGAACTCCATAGCCCTTCATATGCGAAGCATCAAATCTACTGTTGAACACACCGTCCTTCGATATGACATTCTGCAGGTGAATGATGGTGGTGATATGCATCCCCTTTCCTTGCATCGTCCTGGACACGATTAAAATCTCCTTTCGTCCTAATATGTTCTTTTTTTTTTCTCTCAAACAGCGTACTGTTATTTCTTCTTTATCTTCATTTAATGTGGTTCGATGGCAATATGACCAGAAACCAGTCAATAAATTTTAATATTATTTCCGTATTCCGTTTTGGTCGTTTATTGCGATAAAATTAATCCTCTGGTTGCTACCTCTGGTGGAATTTTTGGAAGTTATATATATATATATATATATATATATATATATATATATATATACATGGTGTTGCCTAAATATGGGAACAAACTTTAAGGGGAGGTAGGGGACATAACAAGGATTCAGATTTGCATAGCAACCTGTGGTCCGAAACGCCTGCATTCGGCGCTAGGTGGTGTTGTTCACAGTAGCTTATAAGGAAGCAGACATGCAACCCCTCAGTCATTCCCACCTTGCCCGGCTTCATCTCTCACTTGCAACGGGAGAGGACGGTCCTTCGGACCGCTCCTCTCCAAATAAAAGTCAATGTCATTTCAGAAACGCCAGGCTTCTCTTCACTTGTCGCAATTTACAGGAGATAGCTTCTGTGGAAGCGGGCTCTCCTTAACCTCCTCCATCTTAACCCCTCAGTCATTTGAGCTGCGATCGCCCTCAGATGGGGATTCTCACCAGCCCATAAATGCGCACTGTGTTAGTTGAACATCCCATCTCGTGTTAAGTACGCTTCATCCATTATTTAAACGTAGGATGGGAAATTCGCATCTTGGCAACATTGATCGAAATATCACCGTGCAAAACGTTCACGAGGTGGGTAATCTGTGGGGAGCAGTAACTGTACTCTTTGCAGATGGTATGGGTGTAAACCGTCACGTTGCAGAACACGATGAACACTTTTCCGAGATCCTCCAACGAGAGTAGGGACGGTTCGCACGCTGGCACTCGGATTCCTTCTAACGGTATCCGACACATTTTCTTCCATCCTGGGAGTTAAAGTCACTCGCGGCCTGCCCGCACTATGTATATTACCTCGTAACGACTCATATACACACAAATTGTGATAAAAATTACTGAACATTCGGCGGTCCTGTGCAACTCATTGTGGCTTCCTTTCCCGATGCAACCTTTCAGCCGCTCTTGCAGTTCCTTTTGCCAATTCATAAATCAGGTGCATATCAGCCAGCTACATGTTCGTGAAACGAAAAGACTCCTCTGTGTACGATTGCAGCTCAAATGACAGAGGGATTGCAAACCTGCTTCCTTAAACGCCACCAAGCGCGTAGTTTTAATAATGATTAAGAGGAATGCAAACATCAAATAATCGTATAAAAAATATATTTAAAAGTAATTGCTAATTTCTTCACCATAGAATAAATAGAAACTGTATGGGAAAAAATTATTTACAGTACAAAAATTGTTTAAAAAATGTAAAAGTGATTTTACACTTTTTAGATTTTTTTTTTTGTAATTTTAGCAGAAGTAAATATTTGTTTTCAAATTTGTCCATAAAGAATGATTTTAAGTACTTATAATAAATAGGTAAAATAGAATTTGTTTCTTTAATAAAAGAATGAATAATCGGCCTACTCTGAAATATTAGACATATTTGCCACGCAAATTAGATAATTATTAAAGCAAATCGACCTCCACCCATAAAAAAATGTATAACATAAAAAAATCGCATAAAATTCTGCATGAAAATAAATTTTTCAGAGCACATTTCTATGATTTATGAATATTGTACATTCAAGAAACCATAGAAATGTTTTGGTGGGTACATTATTACGTTGTGAAAAAGCTTTATTTAAATTTATTACGCTTTTATGGATAAAATATTTTAGCCCCTTTTTAATATGTTTTTCTTTTCTATAAGCTATTTATTACAGCTTTCCAGAAAATGACTTTCTTGTCTTTTCGCCATGCATTTTGCGTTTATGTGAGTTTATTTATGAGTGAAAAATATTCGTTGAGAATCTAATATTTTTTTTTATATATTCACATAAATCATACGAACGACTACATTAATACACATAATTGTACACATTATTAGAGAAAAATATATACATCACTATCATTTCATTTTTAACTGTAATGTTAATAATTATAGATTCTACTATATATTTAAATAATATATTATATTTGAAACAATTTCAGACTTGAGATCTTAATTTTGAGTAACAATATTTTTTCCCCTAATTTGAGATTTTTGAGAAATATGTAGTAATGTGCATTTGGGTTTTTTTGATACGTTTTATTAAAGAAATTTATTACAATAATTATAGAAACAGAAATAAATGAATTCTGTTTCTGTTACTATCTTTCTTCTTTCACTAGAAGTATTTAAACTCGATGTATTATTTCAAGAAAATAAAGCTTTGTCAAATGTAGTTTTATTTTTTTTAAAAAAAGCGGTAAATAAAGAGGAAACCTCAAAAAATGATGGTTTAGTAATAAGCTGAAAAATAATAAAAAAATATCTTGGATTTTTTTATTAGTGTATTAAAAAAATAGAATCAATCTTTTATTTTTATTTACTGCTAGCTATTACCCGCGACTTCGTTCGCGTGGAAATTTTGATGTGTATGGTTGAGAATTGACGGTCTGATCAGCAATCAGCAGTTCCTGTCTAAAATCCCCTGCGAGCAAAACGACAACGTCGCCCATCACAGCTTGGTTGCCGCGGATGTCCTGTAGGCTGTGGTTGAACGTCTCTAATGCATGCTTATGTGTCATTTTGCACTCGTCCCATACTATTAACTTGCACTGCTGCAAAAGGACTCCCCGGCCGCTGTTTTTGGTGACGTTGCACGTTGGGGTATCTTCGCTTGCAAGATTAAGCGGCAATTTGAAAACGGAATGTGTAGTCCTGCCACCGTTATGCAAAGTTACAGCAATGCCCGAGAAAGCTACAGCCAGAGCTATATTGCGGTCCTTGCGGAGTTGGCTAGCAGGGGATTCTGCACAAATATCTTACCCGTATCTCCTGGTGCGTCAAGAAAGAATAATCCCTCTTCTCCACTATTTACTCGGTTCAGAATCGTTTTGCAGACTTGATGCTGCTTGGGAAGTATCGTAGTGTTATTTCCTTGACATGCGTTTCTAAAACCGCGGTGTCGTAGTTTAGCTCCTACTCAACTTCGCCTGATAATTCCCATCTTCGCTGCGGTGGGGGTAGTAGGCCGAAATCAGCGAGACATTTTCCAGATATGGAAATAATTTTATCCTCAATCAATACCAAAGCTCCGTTAATGATTAGGTTATTGTGAGTGCCATCCAGCCTATGCACGATATCTTCATACAAAGCGTCTTTGTATGTATCCCACAGCTGGAGGGGGTTTGATAGCTGCAAGTTCACATTAAAATTGCAAACAGGTCTTCTAGCTATTTTCATAGCTCGAGCGTTATTATTCCTCTTCGAAAGATTAGATTTGCGTTTTCTGGGCATTTCGAAAAACTATCAAATAATAACAACAACAACAAAAAAACTACCCTAAGAAACGATGCATTTAAAATTATACGCATATACGAAAAATATATAACTAACATAAATACAATTTAATTACAAAAAAACTCAACTAACCTAAAAACAACTTATTTACATAGTATACCTGAAATAAAACAAAACAGCAATCACTTCCGTATTTCTTTAAAATCAAATCAAGTCTATTTTATTTATCGATTTTGATTTGATACATACAATTTTTTAACTTTTAATTAAAATGAAAAAACAGTTGCCAACAATCAAAACACACTGCACATGCGTGAATTTTTAACGCCAGTTGGGGTAATGCAGTGCAGATTAGAATTTTTTAATTTCCTTTTTTCATGTTTTATTTTAATTTAAAATCATTTCAGAATGAACCCAAAAGATCGCTTAGTTAACAATATTTAATTTCAAATGCATCAAACACTAAGAAAATAAATAGAATCATTTGAAATATTCGCTCGAAGACATGTTAAGCCTAACCTGATTAGCGTAAAAAAAAAAAAAAAAAACGGAAGCCTTATTTATTTTTGGAGGTATTTGGCATCAGATTTTTAGCGAGAAAATTAGTTTTTAATCAATAAAAAATTAACCACTCAATTAACCGGAATAAATAGTAGCCTATGTCCTAATCCAGATTAAAATCTACCTCTGTGCTAATTTCATCCAATTCCGTTCTGACGTGATTGACTAACAAACATGCATCCATCAATCCATCCAAACTTTCACATTTATTAAGTAGTATAGATTCCTTAATATAAAGATTATAAACTCATCAAACCGCTTTTTTTTAAAATTCGGTTAGTGCCAGGTGTATGAAATCGCAATTCAATCAAATTATATCTGGGAAACCGAGCTTTGGCGGGAACTTTTTTTTCTTTTTTGTAAAATTGAGTTTTTTCGGAGAAAATATTGATATACGAATCACATACAGATTACATATGAATATTTCTTACCTCATTTCAGATCCAGCAGAGTCATCTTACTAAATTTTGAAGTGCCTGTAGCTTATCATCTCAAGCAACAATGCAAGTTCCACAAAAATTTACGAGATGGCGCTATATGATATTGTGAGTATCAGAGCAGATGGAAAAATGCTCTAATATTAGGTATAACAATATTTTTTTTATGTGCAAAATTGAATTTTTTTAGGAAAGACATATATATAGATAAACTTAACGAACCAAACCTTAGCTGAATATAATATTTGATCCAAATCGTTAGAATCCTTTGTCCATCGACTTGAAATTCTGCAGGTGAATATGGGTGGTGACTTGGATCCCCTTTCCTTACATCGCCATGGATACGATTAACAACTGCTCCACTTGTGCAATTTTGTACTAATCTGTTCTTCTTATTGCAAACTGAACTGTTTTTTTTTCCTCTCAAACAGCGTACTGTTATTTTTTCTTTACCTTTACTTAAAGTGGTTCGATGACAAGGCGATCAAAAACTAGTCAATAAACGTTAATATTATTTCTTTATTCCGTTTTGGTCGTTCCTTGCGTTAAAATTAATCTGTTTTCGGAAAAGGCGCCCTCTGGGGGACGTTATGAAACTATATATATATATACAAGAATTGCTTGTTCGAAGTTATAAGATATGCGAATTGACAGTTTATTTATTAATTTTACTGTCACTGCTTTGCTTTCAGGGACGAGCATGCGAAAAATCGATTACAAAATGTTATTTTTACAAACATAAAATAAACCAATTTAAATAAAAGTGCTGTATGAATTAAAAATGAATTAACCAAATTGTGTTCAAAATCAACTTCGGCGTAATTAAACAAGAAGTAACAAATTATTGGCTAATATTTAGTTACCATTCGCATAGCGTAAAATGCTGCGCGATTTAGCGATTGATAAGCACAGCAGAAGACGCAGTAGATGCCGTAAATTGACAAGTTATGGCATCGATTTATATGCAATAATCGATTTACAATATAATGGTATAACACCAGAAAGATTGAAAAACTTAAGTATAAAATATTTTGGCACAAATGCATCTTCTGGAAGCTCAAAAATTTGTTCTGTATTATTTACCCCTAGGGAAAAGATTAATTTTATTTCCAAATCAAGGAGAGTGCGTAATCAGTTTTTATATGCGAGGGAGGGTAAAAAACTAAAAGGACATTTATGAAAAAAGCATTTCTTGTAATGATAGACAACTGAAACATAAATTATTTTTCTACATAATCACCCTGGAATTCAACGCATTTTTCATAATGTTTCCCAAGTTTTTGATTCCGTCGGTAAAAATGTTTATCGGTTATATCTGTAATCAATTTTACACCACATCTTCTCCCCTTTAGTGCTTTCTTCAATGGTTCAAACATATGAAAATTACTTGGTGCTAGGTCTGAACTGTACTGGGAGTGTCAGACTTAACGGGTTTCAAATAGCCCTCTGTTCCTGATGTCGATGGCCTGTCCGATCTTTTGTCGGGACATAAAAAACGTTCTATTTTGTTTGAAGTGCATTCGCAGATTCCACTTCGCGATAAACAGCTGCCACCATATTGTGCATGTATTCGAAGAATAATTTCCGCAGGTTTAATACCTTCCGCAAGCGAAACACAGGTCTAATTTCCTCCTTGATGTAGATTGACAATGGAGTTGCCAAACTTAAAGATCTACTACATTCAAACGACTAATGCGGGAATAAGAATGACATTTTTCATAGAAATGCTGCTGACTTCACAAATTCAGAGCTGGATACTAGAAGAGCAAATTCCAAGTCCCCTTACTTTGTGACTTTTTCTTGTATATTAGTTTTAAAAAATTGAGTTTCTTCAAATATTAACTATAATATTTTGTGGTTGATTTTTCCCTTAATTTTTGATTTAATAGAATTTTTTAATTTTGAACACTTATGCTTCCTGGTTGAAATAAAATTCTTTTGCTTTCAGATCTTTAATATCGATTAATGGATTAATTTAAGTAAATTTTATTTCATACATCGAACATCGTTTGTCTGTGAACTAGAGAAAAATTTGTCACAACACAGCATAACATTTATAATAATGAATTATTAAACGTTGACTAGAAAGTGGAAGAAATTAAAATAAAAAATAAAAATATAATAAGAATTATAATTCTTAAAAAATGTCTTAACATTTTTTAAAAATATTTTTTATGAAATAATTTTTCTGTTTTAGATTCCTTTTCATGATGCTTGTAGTGCAATTCATTTTTTTTCTGAAACTAATATACTGTAATTCAGTCAGTAATTGGTCTTTATTCAGAAAACCTCCTTTTAGTGGAAATGCCTGGTTCTATACATTATCCATGAAAATAAAATAAATGTATAACATAAAAATTATAACTTAAGATTTCATCAAAATTATATCAAAAATCGTATCTTCCTCAAAACTTGCTATTCATGAAAGATACATATATAGGATAACTACATTTATTTAATTTAACTCTAACAATATTCTCAAAAAATAGCTGATTATCAAAGACAGAAAATTCGAGTTATATAAAAAAAAGAAGAAAAAAAAATCCCAAATAGCCATATTACCAAAATGAACAGAATTTCTGAGCTTTTATATGGCCCATATAAAATAGATTATAAATTCTGACAAAATAAAAACACATAAGAATAATAATACATAGGCAAAAAGTGAATTGCTGTTATACATCCACTACTCCACAGAAACCGCAGAGTTCGATCGTCAATCGTCTCTCCAAAAACTTTAACGTTCATTTGACACATTTCAATTGCGTTAGCCTCTTCCTAATACAAATTTACTACAGAGTATGGAATTTTCTAGAATGATCTCGGATCGTTGTTCTGAATAGGGATACCTTCATATTTTTCTTGTATTTTCGAGAACAATATTGCTGTCACATTCATCTTACAGTCTGTTGGAAATACTGGGAACCTACGATCTCAGACGCATTCAACAGCCTTGAAATTATCTGTAAAAGTCTCCTTTAGTATGGGACTAATTACGCAGTAACAATACATGGTCACATTTGATAAATAAGTGTACTTAACACATTTTAAATCAGGTGCATAAAATCCACTACATTTCTTTTTTTTTTCAGGATTCATCCGTCTAATAATTCCTTTTTAAATATTTTTAGCTAACCAATAAAAAGTAAATTAAAATAATTGTTCCATTACGTATAAACCTTTGCAGACATAACATCATTTTTTTAGAAAAAGGAACAAAAATTATTTTCAAAATATAATATAAATTACTGATTCCATTAAGACTGGGAAAATGGATTGGAAATATAAATTCGAAAAACATTTCTTAGTTTTAAAACAGTTGAATGTTCCTCGTCTTTGAACAAAACTTTTCTAACATTGACATTTTGATCCCTCATTCCAAATATGTCTGGAACTTTCCTAAATTAAGCACTGTAAAGGGTTCGAATTTGTCAGTTTAATGCACTTCTTTCTTAATTGGAAAGAGGAAGACAATGCAGCTTGATCTGTAGACTAATCCTTATTAATGATGGTTTTCGAACGTTTTGTGATATCCTTATTTTACTCATTAACTTCAATTTATAAAATATCTTTATAATAATTGCTTATGTATTGGTCTTTACACAAGAGGATTTTATTCTTAATATCCAGGACTGTAATTTAAGCACTTTCATTGCAAAGGCTTTCAATATAATTCTACGTTTGGAAATTCCTAATTTTAAAAGTTTTTTAACTGGACTTTATTCCCTTTCGATTTCTTCAGTTATTTTAACTCTGTAATTCGAAAATCATAAAAATTCCTGGTAAAATCGTTTTGACTTCATATATTAAGTAGGATATACGTCTACATGTTCTAAAAATTTACTTTAATCAATTAATTAACTAAAATTTTAATTAATTTTTAGAAGTCTATTTTAAATAATTAATTAACCAAAATGTTACTTAATTTTTAGAAATTTATTTTAATTAAAATATTAATTAATTTATTTTAATTACTGAACTAAAATTGTTATTTATTAATCAAATAAAATTTTAATTACTTTTTGAAAATTTATTTTAATTAAGTTATTTTAAGGGTTTTCCAGAAATTTATGTATGGAGGTATGGTACTCTCCATATGTAAACATGTTGTAGTTATAGATTTCCCACTAGAAAAACTAAAAACACATATTGCTTCTGAGAAACTAAGCCAAATGAAGAGTTAATTTGTTAAATTTGAATTCTTTTTATGAGAATGCATGGGTTATAGAAAATTCAACATGAACATGATACATTATCATTTTGCATTTTAAAATACTTCGTATAATAACAAATATTGAATCCACCTGTTTTTTCCAAGTATTTCCAACAATTTCTGATTAGTGATGTATCTCCATTTGCAATGATTATAAATTTTAAGATAAAAGTTGTGTTTTCGGAATATTGCCAAAACACTAAAAATTATGTCTTAAATTTGCTTGTATAATTTGACAACGCGGCGTTCTTTACATTCTCCTATACAAAATACAAGAATGCAAAAAGAAATGTTGTTGTCGTGAATGCTGTTCTTTACATTCTCGTATACAAAATACAAGAATGCAAAAAGAAATGTTGTTGTCATGAATGCTGTTCTTTACATTCTAGTATACAAAATACAAGAATGCAAAAGGAAATGTTGTCATGAATGTTGTTCTTTACATTGTCGTATACAAAATACAAGAATGCAAAAGGAAATGTTGTTGTAATGAATGTTGTTCTTTACATTCTCGTATACAAAATACAAAAATGCAAAAGGAAATGCTGTTGTCATCAAAAAAATTTAGACCTCTTTGAGACCAACAAAACACATTTAGAAATTATATATGTTATATTTCTATTGTATTACTGATTGTAGATACAAGGACTGAAAAACGTTTTCAGCTAGAAAAGTTCTCAGTACCGTCATCTGTTAACACCAAATTTGTAAATATCGTTTACATTTTGAAGAACTGCACTCACAGAAAGTCAGTATCAATATACAAGATAGTTCTTGTATATTGAGACAGGCATTCTTGTTCATCAAAGGTGAACAAGATATCTATAAAATGCAAAAGATAAAACTTAATAATATAAAGAGTAAATCATATTTGTTGCGTAGATTTAGCATCTGAAATGCGTATCCGCATCAATTTCTGAACCTCATTTATGGACGGCTTAATTGGTTGTCAGGTTGTATTTTCTGATGCATGTAAACAAGATTATTTAAAAATTCATCAATAAAAATAAATGAAATGTGTTATATAGTATTAGCATCCAATGATCCAACATAGAGATCTGTTTTTCAGTTTTAGCAAAATATTTCCAAAGCCTGACCGTCTGTCCAGCTATCGGTATTTTCGCATTCATATATCTCCAATAACTAAGAAACACTCAGGGATTTAAATAAATGAAATTTTTTATGATATCGTTTGATAAAAATCGTAATTTTGTGTCATACTTTGATTCAATCAATTTTGGTTGAAAAAAATATTTCAAAGATTATTATTCAGTTTTGTTTACTATACTACAAAGGAAAAAGCAATAATGTGTGGGAAGCTGAAAGTAAAATTTAAACTCTCGCGGTATTCATTCACTTCTCCAAAATACAAATTTTTTATAAAGGATATAATATATTTATTATGAAAAGGTTTGAAAGTGATAATTGTTGAAGTTTCGCTGGTATTTTTTCTTTTTATAAAATATAATTTAGTCTAGTGAAAATAATTGATAAAGCACTTGCAAGCACAACATTTTTCCCTTCACAAATCGGGTCAATAGCTGACATTGACTTAAAATTAAGGTTTGAAGGTCATATACTAAAAGCATCAATCTTCTACTTTGCATTTTTGAATTAATGTGGTCCGAATTACCAGAATAAATAGATTGACAGGTAATCAGAAAGATAAATGATTAAAGTTAAAAATTTTGTATTCCACAATGTTATTTAAAATGATACGCATCAATTTTCATCAGTTGATCTTGTTTTTGTGTTATTGTGTCCGTAAGCCCAGAAATGGATCGAAACTCTTTAGGTGGATTTCGTTCATGCAGTTATAGAAATTTGCAATTTAAGTGTAAAAGCCGCAGTCGAAATTTCATATTTTTTAGGTTTTTGTATTATAGAATTCACTGATAGACATATTTAAATACAAAATGAGTATTTGAAATTCAATAAGATCTGGAAAGACGCCATTGAAAAACATGCAATATTGCATTCAATTACAAGAAACTCAAAAGCAATGTAAAATTATGCAACATTCAAAGAATTTTTCAAATTATATTTATTTTATTGTAGAGCTATTTCTTCTCTGAATTTTGAGAAACTTAAATTTTTTTTCATAATTTTCAATTATAGCTGCCATTATTGTGAAAAATTCACACTGTTTGCAACGTTTCCACAGATACTTACTTGCGTGACTACAAAGGGTAAGAGGACGATATTGTCCTACATTAAGAGCAAAAGCAGAAAAAAAAGAAAGGGGGGGGGTGAGTGGGACGTTTTGCACTAAAAAGATTTAAAGGTTAAATGGATATGATCTACAGAGAAAATAAAGAAGAATTCAAAACTAGGCTTATTGAAAATTACTTACACATCAAAATTCTTTTAAAACATTTTATTTGTAATTTACATACTATTTGTTATTTGCACCATTTATTGGTATAATTTGCTACTTTACTTTTCATTAATAAATTCCTTAAGGTATTACTTTCAGGCATATGTCATTTATCTTGACCTATTTACAAGATTATAAAATGTTCTAAATTATTGGAGGAGGATATATTTTTGTGTGCAAGATCATAGAAAGAAAAAATGAACAAAAATATATCATTTAGGAAAGAAGGCGTAGCTCCAACTGTTCCGTAAAAGACGCGGAATGGATGACCCTTCGATTTGCAGATGGTTTCTACAGATAATTTTGTTGACCTTTTGCAGAATTAATATGGCAGTTTCTTTTAATAGATACGGAGCGTCTTGGAAGTACAAGGTTAGTAAAAAATAATTTACCCACTTCAGAGGGCTCTAAAATGCGTTCTGTTGGTCCAAATAAGATAAAATTTGAACCACAGATTATTCAGATAATGTGTTTTACATTTTTTAATTAAAAAAGTAGTACGAAAATTCAACAATAGATGGCGCTGTAACACAAATGGCATTTATTTGCATACATTGAAAATGTGAACGTTACAGCGCATGCGTTACAGAGCATATCTGTTACCTTTTTCTTTGGATAAAAAAAAATGGATTTTGCATGAACATTAGTTTCCTATTTTGTAATCCCAAATCTGCTACAGCGTGGGTGCCTTCAGGACATCATTTTCATGCAGGATGGTGCACCACCTCATATTGATCATCGTGTAAAGTGATTGTTAATACAGCATTTCATAGAAGCACGAATTATCAGCCGTCATTTCCCAATCGCATGGCCTCCTCGCTCGCCGGACATCACCCCTTGCGACTTTTAGTTGTGGGTTTATTTGAAGGACAATATCTACCGTCAAAGGTCATCATCTCTACCAGATCTGAAGGACAACATTCGACGCCATATTATTAGTATTCCGAGAGACTTACTCCAGTCATCCATAGAAAATATGCTTCTCCGATTAAAGCATATTGTTAAAAATGAAGGAGGACTTATTGAGCAATTTTAATTTTGATGTATTTAACAATTATAAACCATATTAAATGATTTATGTGTATTACAACGCCACCTTTTTCTGCTAATTTTTTATTTTATTTAATAATTGCAAAGCGCATCATCTGAATAATCTGTAGTTCAAATTTTATCGCATTTAGATTAATAGAATGCATTTTAGAGCTCTCTGAAGTGGGTAACTAATTTCTTGCTAACCCTATATTTCCATGAAAGAGGTAAGCCTGAAGTCTGTTTCGCCAGGAGTAACGACAAGGTGGGGTTACTGTCATTATTAGTAGGTTGCAGAGAAAAGACTTTATTGAACCAGATTGTGACTACCTACAAGACCAAGATAGCACCAACTGCACTATATAATGTAATTTATATAAAAACTATATTTTATATAAAAAAATCAAAATATTTTTTAAAACAGATAAAAATTCGATTTTTTAAAAACTTTTTACAATAGTTTATTTAAAAATGAATTGTAGTATAGAACTAACACACCAAATATTTGTCCAGAATGGTTTTTGATTTATATGTATTAATAATAAAAATGACTGTGTGTGTCTGTCTTTTTATTTATGTATGTGCTGCGTCTCTACATGACAGAGCTTTTGATTTATACCTACCAAAATAAAGGCATGCAGAGTTCGAAAAGTGAAAATGTGGAACTCGGAACGATTTTCCCAAATTATTTGTGTCAAATTTTGGTTTCAAAAAGTAATTTATATATATATATATATATATATTTATCTATGAAGCACTAATATCCTATGTAGCATATAATATTTTCCCTAATTGTTTTTTTTATTTCACTTGTCATAGACAAGCCCGTTGACGAAGTCAGCGATTTTAAGCCGGGAGAGCGTCTCTTGTTTTCAGTAGCGTCATCTTGGTCCAAGAGTGCATCTTAGTTACTCATGCGTCATAACCCTTTTTACGGGGCGGACTTCACTCATGCATTTCATTCACTCATCCTGAGATCGTCATTTAGACCTGAATCAGCGAACGATTACCTCTGAACCAGTAACCCCAGTGGTATTGTCGCGATATGGAGGACTTTGTGACCACGACCGACTGAAACGCTCACCAACCACTACATACATGGGGAGTCTTCGGTCGGCGGGTAATATTCCGAATAAATTAATATAAACGAAGTAAGAAATTAATTTTTTTTGAAATAAGAATGTTCATTTCCGAAAAATAGCCGAAATGTTCGGCAAGTCAGAAACTTAAATAAAACGTACAATGTTTCATTGCTTGAAACGTTAATTGACCAATCTTTTTTCATTTAATGGTTATTGGACTTGAAAATTCCCAGCAGAAATGGAATAATATCATATTTAATGCATTAACTGGTATTGTATCTAAATGTTTCTAAAAATTGCTTTTATTATTTACTAGCCGCCTTTGGCGACCAGCCAGTTCGCCAATCTTAATGTTCGTTAAAATTTTAAGAATTAAATATTTTATGCAATTCCAACTTTAATAGATTCTTCAGCAAAATATTTTAAAACTTCAAATTTTGATAGTCATATAATTCACTCATAATATTATAAAGGCCTTCAGTCATAACGTGATATGTATCTCTCTCATTTTCTGTTACCCCTCGTAGAATTTATGCTTTAAATTAAAGTGGAAAGAATTAATCTGCAATTAATATAATAATATTTTTTACTGAAACAAAGCATTTTTTTTATAATCTGATTACTGAAAATAGAGTCACTCAGCGTTTAAACTTTATGGGCACTAAAGAATATCTTTTTAAATTTATTTAATATCTCAAGAAATTGTCAACAAAATTTTCTCAGATTCATTATGAGCAGATCGATTAATTAACAATGTTTAATTTTAAATGCATCAAACACTAAGAAAATAAAACGAATCGTTTAAAATAAACGGTTGAAAACAGGTTTAAAAAAACTACTTAAAAAACGATGTGCTTAAAACTATAAGCATATACAAAAAATATATAACTAACATAAATACAATTTACTTACAAAAGCATGCAACTAACCTAAAAATAATTTAAATCATTGAAAACAGGTTAAAAAAACTACTTAAAAAACGATGTACTTGAAACTATAAGCATATACAAAAAATATATAACAAACATAAATACAATTTACTTACAAAAGCATGCAACTAACCTAAAAATAATTTAAATCATCCGTTGAAAGTGGTTGTCATGACAACAATCAGAACAATGCGCATGCGTGAATTTTCTTCGCCAGTTAGGTAACGCAAATGCGTGAATTTTTCTACGCCAGTTGGGGTAACGCTATGCAGATTATACATTTTTAATTTCCTTTATTCTGTGTTTTTTTAATTCAAAAGTACTTCAGTATGAATCTGAAACATGGATTAATTAACAATGTTTAATTTTAAATGCATAAAATATTAAGAAAATAAACAGAATCGTTTAAAATAATCCGCCAAAAAATATTAACCCTAGCCTCATTACTGTTGGGAGAAAAAAGAAACTGAAGCCTTACTCATTTGGCGGTAGGGAAAATGGAAGATTTTTTTTGGCGGAAAAGTTGGCAGTGGGGAAAATGGAAGATTGTTTTGGCGGGAAAGTTAGTTTTTAATTAATTATTAAAATTTTAATTAAAATTTCAAAAAACGGGACCCCAGGTGCACATTCCCGACCTCTAAGGTATACATGTACCAAATTTGATAGCTGTATGTGTATGTCAAATGACCTGGTCTGTAGAGCGCCAACACACACACACACACACACACACACACACACACACACACACACACACACACACACACACACACACACACACACACACACACACACACACACACACACACACACACACACACACACACACACACACACACACACACACACACACACACACACACACACACATTGAGCTTTATTATAAGTATAGATAACTCATAATTTAAAATATAAAAAGAAACAATGTTTTCAAATAAGAAGGAATTTGTGTTGTGTTTTTTCATAATATTTCAAAAAGTATGTTAGCATATCTATGATGAATTCTGTCACATTTTCCATTCCAAAATATAAGCTTATTATTAAAAGCTTCACTTTTATTGCTCGCTGTTAAAATGTCTGCACTCTATCCATGAACAATTACATCCACATCATTAAATTATTTTTCTAATATATCTGTCACAAAACTCAGTATATTTGGGAGAACCTTCGTCAAAATATAAAAGTTGACCATTCCATAAAAATAGAGTCTATTTTCGAATAAAGATAATTTTTTTCAAGATGATTTCATCGCAATGGCTTAAAAGAATTTTCAAAATTTAAGTTGAGTTTTTTTATAAACAATACTACTTACAAGAAAGTAAGAGAAAGCACTTTTTTTTTCTTATCTTTCATAACCACCGGAAGTCTTGATTCATATACTATGATGAGAAAAGATGAGACTTTTTCTGAATCGATTAAAACTCCGAGTCCTTCCTTCCTTTTGACCGACAGCTTAGGAAAATGGTTTTGTTACTTCAGCATTTTGTATCCTTTCTTTCCTTTTTAATTCCTTATGTCCTGAATCCCCATGAAACAGAAAGAAATCCCCTACTTTCAACATGCATAACACATGATGCATCGTTAGGGTGAGACAATAGTTTTTTTTCTTAGTTCATCACTTTGATGTTATGTAGCAGATCTATTGAGTAAATGCTTAGAGCATTGTGAAGAAATACCAAGAAGAAATTGTACTTTGATATATTTTTCTTGGTGCATCTTGGCGGCTGCTATTAAAACGAAGCCAAGAATAACTCGAAGCTAGAAAAAAATTACTATATGCAAAGTGAAACCCAAAATGAAAGTGTGTTATGATTGTTCTTATTTTGGCTACTTCTGGATGTTTTGTTACATGATTTGGCGGCTTATGATGGTCGCCGTGGAAATCAAGCTGTATCCCTTTTTTTAATCATAATTTTTTTCAATTTGGACATATTTTTCTTTGAAGGATACATTTTTTTTCAAAATATTTCTAATATTATTATGGATTTATTTAAGTTTCACAACAAGAATTTTTTATTGCTTGATTTCCTTCATTCCACTGAAAACATGATCATATATTTCATCACTTGCGAACAAGAATGTAGCCGAAAATGCAATGCATTTCAGAAAGGAATATAATGGATAGAAATTTGAAATTATTTTTATCTGTTTCTTAAAAGTATGTTTAATCACTTTGTTTTATTAATTCGTATTTGACTATTTATATTACTTATTTGTTTCTATATCGCCCTGAAATTAGAGAAGAAAATTCTCAATAGTGCAAAGTAAAAATGAAATGATTTTATCTAGTGAAGCTTGGGGAACCAAGGATTATCTCCTTTTACATTTTAAAAAATGCATCTGAGATTAACGAATAGTCTTAAACCTTATTTTAAAGCCACCTTATTGGCACAAGATAGTGTATATAATATTTCCAAGATATAGGTTGACATTCTAAATGCTGTGATGATATCGTCTGTGCTCGAAATTTGGGACTTAATTGGAAATGCATTCGATATTTTATTGATATAATTCGATATTCTATTCATACCGCTGATACCGTCTGGCCATCTGAAACTTGCGGAAGTGGAAATGCACCCGAGCACCATGTTCTTAAGTGCTCCCATTTCTGTCAAAAACCAACGATTTGTTTTTGCTTTATTTTAGCATTTTTGAAAATAGAAAACTTATGTTATGTTTATTCAGCGGTGTTCGCAAAACTCATCCGGTGATTCTAAAACACAAATTCTTGTAGGATAATATCGTGAGGCGATGCAAGGAAAAACTTAAGCATTAAATACCTTATCATCTTCACTTACAATGAGACTTGTTGACTCTAATTTCTCATTTCATTTGTAATTACCAACATTCAAGGATGCTTCTAAGTGGCCATGCCGAATAATTATACCATCGTGGACGTTTGGAAAAGGGTAAGGTATTCAGGATGACCTCGTCTTGTAACCGTACGTCGATAAGGCTGTCGTGGTTGAATTGCCAAGGACCGAACTCGCAACATAAACACTAGACAAAAGTGATCACTCTTGTCCAGAGGTTGTTAACTGGCTTATGAAGCTACTACAACAGGGTTATACTTGAAAGCAGTTCGGATACGACCAGTATAGTCACTCAGCGGGATAGAATGACCAGCGCTTTCCCTTTTACATCTGCAATCATCTTTTATTTGCGCTAACCGTAAATCTGTAAGCCTACCTTACTGTAACCGTAAATAACTAAGCGGCTCTTTACTAAACATGCAACAATGGATTCAGTTACAGCATTCTACAACAAACAAAGCAACTTTCCCTGAAGCATTGCATTGTTTTCAAGATCCTGTATAAGTACCGTTTTTATGGAGCCTTTTTGAATGTAAAGGGGGTCCAAAATTAACGCAAGATTTGAATTTGCCCCCATCCGTGCAGTAAAGTGTTGGCACCCCTATTAAAAATCATTTGGTAACTCATAGTTTAGTGTTAGTATAAACGGAGCATTACATGATAGAACAATGTGTTTTCATTGTTGAACAATATTTTAAAAATAATGAAAGTCTGGATGCTATAGTTCGAAAATATGAAAACTGCTCCCCTAGATCGTGTACTTTAACACTACTGGATTTCTTTTTACTGTATTATTTAAAATCAAAGGTCTATGCCAACAAGCCCACAACCACGCGTGAATTGAAGGAGGAAATTCAAGTAATTCTTCCAAATTTATGCAAAAGGTCATAGAAAAATTTCGAAAAGTGTGCGTGTATGCCAACAAAGCCGTGGAGGCCATTTGCCCTGTAAGTTTTTCCATACATAACCCTATTCTGCGTACTATACGACTCAAGAAAAAATATAACAATTTAAGGAAAACAATCTGTGTTTTTTATTTCATTCAAATCTTGCTTTAACAGGTTGTTCCATCGTGTAACGCTCCATTTTTACTAACCCTAAATTATCAGCTCTCAAATGATTTTTAATAAGGTTGATAACATTTTACTGCAAGAATGGTGGCAAATTCAAATCTTGCGTTAATATTTGGACACCTTATATAAAACAAATATAAACTTACTGCTATCCAATGATATTTCATATGTGTCTGTATATTGCCATTTCTTATAAATAAATAATTTCAATCTATCCCTTTTAATTTAATAATTCATTCTGATCAATTAAGACAGACAATTCAAAATGTAACAAAAGGTTTTTATTAAAAAGAATTCTTAAACGCTCGAATTAAGCCATCATTCAAACTTTGAACAAACTTCTCTAAAAGTTGAATTTTAATCCCACATTTTAAACATGTTCGAAATTTTGTTCTTTAATGAAGCATTATCAAAGGATTTGTATCTCACTTTCAATAAGTTTTGTTACAAATTGAATTCGTGCATTAATAATTTATTACCATTCTTCGAATTCGGCTGTTTAATGTATTTCTTTTATGCGATAGCAAAATTTAAATACAGCTCTTTGAATTTTAAACCTTATAAAAACTTTTTTACATTCTTGCCGGATAGACCTATTTCATTCATTAATTTCAATTTAAAATAAATCTTTTTGATAATCACTTACAAATTCCCTTTGAGGAAAAGAATTTTCGACTTAAATCTCACGTCACTTATTTAAATTTTTATCAGCAGTATTTTATTCATAAATCATTTTATTTAAATAAGTGTTTTCCTATGTATATGCTGCTTCAATAAGTTAGTATTTTAATTAGTTATTATCAGATAATTTCGCGATGCGTTTGCTCGAAAACCAAACGATTTATGAACAGAAAAAAGTAACGAAATTTCCTACATTTTTGATACAGTTTTTGTGTGTGTAAATATTATTTTTAGAAATTCTATAAGTTAAAAAATAATTAATTCCCAAGATGAATTATTCCTTTCGTTATATTAAGAAACACAGTAAAGGTAAAATGTATTCTATAATCAGATTTGCAGTTTATGAGGTATAGAGCGGTATGGTATCATATAAATGATTGATTTTTAATGAGCAAAGTTGATTTTCAAAGTGGAAAATCCTTTGAATAACCATTTATACTATATACATTAGTGGTCATAGAAGTAATATTCCAATTAAATGGGTGATTTTACGTCTTACTTTAATTGCATTTATCCTTTATATAACCAAAGCCGACTATTATATTACAGAATGCTTATTTATTTAAAAAAGTATTTGTGTGTAACTCAAAAGTATTTTTCTTTGCATTTTTTCCCGAAAGCGATGGAAAAATGAACTTTTTTGCGAGTTCGAAAGAAATTTTGATTGTGTTTAGTTTTAAGCAGTCATAGAAATAATATTCCGATCAAATAAATGATTTTAAATTTTTGTGTCCTACTTTATTGGCATCAATTTTTTATCTAGCCAAAGCATATCATTATATTTCGGAATTCTTTTTTTTTAAATATCTGTGTGAAACGCAATAGTACTTTTCTTTGCATTCTTTCCGAAAGCAATGGAAAAAATGAAGAGAACTGCGAATTCGAAAACAATTTTGATTGTGTTTAGTTTCAAGTGGGCATAGAAATAATATTCCATCAAGTGGGCATTGAAATAATATTCCATCAAATGGGCAATTTTAAAATATTACGTCCATCTTGCATTATTTTTTTATTTAACCAAAGCATATTATTATCTTTCGGAATTCGTATCTATTTAAAAAAATGTACCTGTGCGCAAATCAAAAGTACTTTTCTGATATTTAGTTTTCTTGATTTGCCGAATGCTAAGGAAAAATGAAGATCTGCGAGTTCGAAAGGAATTTTGGTTGGGTTTAGTTTTAAGTGGTCAGAGAAATAATCTTCCGATCAAATCAATAATATTAAATTATTAGTTTTACTTTATTTGCACTAACCCTTTATTAGATCAAAGCATATTATAATATTTTATCTATTTAAAAAATGTATCTGTGTTCAACGCAAATTTTTTTTCTTTGCATTCTTTCCAAATTCAAAAGAAAAATAAACACATCTACGAGTTCGAAAGGAATTTTGGATGCGTTTAATTTTAAACAAATCCTCTATGCATAATTTTCCTTTCATCATTATTTCAACAGACTCTCTTCGAAGCATCAAATTGTAAATGAAATCTTGTTTTTCTTATAAGCTTTTCAAGTTTTCTTTTTACTGCACATTTTAATCCCTTTGCTATCGACGGCATTTTCGGTTGACCAGGTAGCAGCTGGAAATAATTTTCTCACATGTGACGAGTGTCTTACAGGTATCATAAAACGATGTCATATACAAATTAATTTACAAAAATTTATATTTAAATAATTTATCCTTATTTACATTTTAAGAATTAAATTTTGTAAGATTAAATTATGCACTTTACTTTTGTTTGATACTTTATGAATTATTGATTGAGAGGTCTTCCTGTTTATCCAGATATGTATCATAGTAGTAGACTGTTTTGTATTTTTCTCCAACATTTACTTCGGCAAGAACACATTTTACAATCTCTTTTGCTCTTGCAACAGCATTCCAAATGCCGAATTTCTTCAAAATTGGAAATTCATCACAGAATGTCGTTTTCGAATCATATGTCGTGTGGAGAATGACTGTCATTTTACATTTACTTCGGCGAGACAAATTTTACAAACCCTTTTGCTCTTGAGACAGCATTCAAATTGTCGAATTTCTTCAAAAATGGAAATTCATCACAGTCGTTTTCGAATCATAAGTCTTGTGGAGAATGACTGTCATTTTCGAATCATAAGTCTTGTGGAGAATGACTGTCATTTTCGAATCATAAGTCTTGTGGAGAATGACTGTCATTTTCGAATCATAAGTCTTGTGGAGAATGACTGTCATTTTCGAATCATAAGTCTTGTGGAGAATGACTGTCATTTTTGAATCATAAGTCATGTGGAGAATGTCATTTTCGAATCCGCTGTCTATTACACTAATTCCTCGGTTATTACGCCTGTTACTTGTATATCATCATCTCAATTACAGCTTTCCCTTTCTTCACTACTAAATACTTTATGACCAAAATCGACCTTGTTTTGAATCGGTTTAAACTCTGCTTTACTTGAGAAAATTTCATTTTTGAAATCTATTTTTTTAGTGCTTTAAACAAAATTAGTATATAAAAATATTCTGATATTTTCGCTACGATAACCGAGTCTAAAGCAAAGACGAATGCATTGTCAGAACTATAGCCTTATTGACGTAAAGTATGTCACGACATTCGGGGTGAATTTTTTCGGAAAAATGTTTAAAAAAATAGTTATATTTTTGAATATTTGCTTAAAAAAGATTGAAAAAACTTTATCAATATTAATTAAAATATACCAGTTAAATGGTAAAAAGTTTTTAAAAAATTGGAAAACAAAATTTTTTTTTCTCTCAAAAGAAATATAAAGCAAAAATTGTCTAGTCTAGAGGTCTATCAAATGATTTGATTTAAATGTTACAGATAGCTTAAGACATATATTATCAAGTTCTTGAACTAGAAAATAAGCTATATTATTATTCATTCTTTAAATAATATGAAAATTCCAATTTTTCTTATTGTGAAGCACTGAATTAACTATAAAATATTTCTAAATGAACGGATTACTTATTCTCTAGTTCAGGAACTGCAGAGCATATTGAGAAATTATATGTGTTCATTATTATTATTTATTATTATAAATTATTAGTTATTCATTATTATTAGTTTTAATTATGTGTGTTTATTTGCTACTAATGTTTTAGCTTCATATGGGATTGCTCATGATGGTTTAACTCTCTATAGGACTGCTCATGATGATTAAGCCTTAGATAGGAGTGTTTGAGAACATTTTTTTGGAAGACTGCTCATGATGTTTTAGCTTCATATAGGTGTATGTGAGAAGGCATCTGGGGGGACTGCTCATGATGTTTTAGCTTCATATAGATGTATGTGAAAACGCTTCTGGGGGATTATTCATAATGTTTGGGAACTGAAACTGACCTGCAAACAGAGAAATATCACATTTCCCTTGACCATGAAAATAATTCTTAAATTTCAGTTTTATTCAATTAAAAATGAATTAACTTTTCAATATTTTCCTCGCGCAATTATCTTTTGAAGCGTGAAATAAAACAATTATTTCGACACGTTGAGTTAACTAATGTAAACACAATAACTTTAACTAAAATCTGAAATTTAAACACCTCTTCACATTTTAGTTCAATTCTGTTCTTTAATTACTCCAGGACATGAAATCTTGATAAGAAATGAGGGAATCTCATTAAAGCTTCACACTAAAAAGAATTACAAGTGTTTAAGTTAATGTATGCAGAAAAAGTTCTACTTAGTATCACGGAAAACATCACAATTAGCAAAACCTAAACAATCTTGATAAAACATTAATTTGGGAGAGTAGATTTAAAATTTTGTAAGGAGAAATATTAAATGCGTTTGCTGTGAGAAAAAGTTTTTGCATTAAATACACTATATCATTCCCTTTTGTATGAGATATCTCATTAATAAAAGGATTAAACAAGAATAAACAGCTTAAATATGAATTCTAATCTCAGATATAGAGGACAAAGCTTTACATCTTTTTAAAATTTTAGAAACGTGCAATGAGTTTTAAATGATGTTTACACTGTTACTCAGCTCTTAAAATTAATATCCTGGGCTCACGGTAGCACCAGACGATTTATGGTAGAAACCATTACCCCACTTTTTCAATCTCTCTCTTTCTCTGTCTGTCCATGTAGACGCAAAAGATGACAGATGAAATTTTATATAAGAGCTTAACACGGAATTTGTAGAATTATATCAAATTTTGAGTGATATCCATTTAAAATAAGTCTATATCCGCACTGTTCTAGTGAATTCAATAACTTGAAAGCATAAAAAGATAAATAGATAAAATTTGGTATGCAAATTAAGCATCTAATCTGTAGACTCATATCATATTTTGAATCATATCTGTCAATAAAAATGACCATCTGTTAGATTGTAACTTCTCATTCATGTAAACTTAATTACTCATAACCGCAATGACGTTATTCCATTAAACTCAGTTTGATGTGCAGGTGGTTATCAAAATAATGGAAGCACCTGTGAATAAAAGTGACATTTCTTCTTCGTGAGCATTAAAATATAATAGTAGCCAACCAGTTTATTATACAAATAACAATATATATATTCTGGTAGTATGGGTTAGCTTTATTGAAATTCCGTAATTCTCGGATTTTTTGCAAAAGCGTAAAATATTGGACCTTTCAGATTTTCAAGAAGGCCAAATTGTAGTAGACCGTCTAGCTGAAGCAAGTGTGACTGAAACCTCCCTATTTTTAGGCGTTTTTAGAGGTATGGTGTCTAAAGTCATGACAGCATACACACAGTGCTGCAAAACAATCTGGACGAAGCAAAATAGTGGGCGTAAAGAGAATATCGGTGAAAGAGACCAATGGGTATTGAAGTGGATTGTAATGTCTAAAAAGCGACCAACTGCAGCAAAAGTGACCGCAGAACTCAATACCCATCTGGATTCTCTAGTGTCAGTGATTACAGTTAGAAGGTACCTTCATAAACAGAACATTTATGGCAGAGCAGCAATTCCAAAGCCACTTGTCACAGATGTTAATGGTAAACTTCGTCTACAGTGGTGTCACACTCACAAAACCTGGTTGATTGATAAGTGAAAGAAAGTATTATGGTCTGAAGAATCGTGTTTTACACTTTTCCCTACAACATGACTTGTGCATGTTTGGAGGACACCTGCACAAGCGTATGATCGTGATTGTCTCCTTCCGACTGTCAAGCATGGAGAAGGGAATATTTGTCATGATATGGGCAGCAATGTCGTGGATTTCTGCTGGACCAATCGTAACCCTGAAAGGAAGGGTCACTGGGAAGAAGTATAGAGAAATTTTAGCTGACCAGGTCCATCATATGATGCAAACTTTGTTTCCTGCAACAAATGGAATTTTTCAGGATGATAATGCACCTATCCATACTGCTAGACTTGTCCAATCATGGTTTGATGAACATGAGGATGAATTTAAACATCTGCCTTGGCCCGCACAGTCACCCTACCTCAAAATAAGTGAACTGTCATGCTATATTTTAGAGCTTTCTATACGGAATCGATATCCTCCATCAGCATCTCTCCCAGAATTTTCACAATATCTCCCGGAAGAATGGTACAATATTTCTCTAAATACTATTCAACACTTGTATGAATCGATTACTAGGAGAATCCAAGCTGTATTACATGCCAAAGGTGGTCCTACACAATACTAATAAAGGATTCTTAATATATTTAAGGTGTTTCCATTATTTTTTTGTTAAAATGTGATTTTTTTTGTCAAAACTGAAAAAAAAACATATTCGAAAACAATATTAGCATTTAACTTTTAATTAGAAAAATCTCATCTTTCAGAGTAATCACAGAAAATAAAACCTTTATGAAAAGTTATAACATTCGAATTTTCAGTGAATATCAAATCTAAACTATGAAGAGAATTTGTTACTTTCAAATTTTTAGTGAATTTAAATTCGAATTAATGAAGACTGTTTATTACATTCATACTTTTTGTGAATTCAATATAAAATCTATCCACAGAGTTTATTTTATTTAAAGCTCGAATATTCAGGGAATTAAAAGTGCAAACGATAAAATAAATTTATTAGTTTCGAAGTTTTAGCAAATTAAAATCCCAAACGATTAATTTGAAACCATTACTCTCAAATGTTCATTAAATTTAAAATTTAAAATTCAAAAGAAATTTAAAATTTAAAATTCAATTCACTATGACTTATTTTGTCTTATATTTTACAATACTACAAAATAGATTTTCAGACTCCATAATAATTATATTCTAAATAAAGGAAAGTAATTTAAAAAAATAAATTGTGCATTCGTCTTTAAAATATTGTTATGAACGTTATTTTATTAAATTTTAAAAATCACAGATTTCATTAAAACAAACTGATAAAAGCATTTTACTTTAACATTAACTAAGAGTAACTACAATCATCTAAGAGTACCATTACTTTAACATAAACTAAGAGTAACAATATTCATCTAAGAGTACCATTACTTTAACATAAACTAAGAGTAACAATATTCAACTAAGAACATTAACATTAACTATAAATTGTTGTTATGACTTAAGGCACTTTAAAAGCCTTCTGGCAGTTATCTGTCAGCAATTTAACACGAGTGAGCGTCTCTTGTTTTTCAGTAGCACTAACTACGGCTAAGGTTACGACTTAGCTACTTCATGCGTCACATTCGCTTGCACAACCCCTTTTTAAGGGAGGCACATTCGCACACCTCACAGATAGAACACATAAGAAAAATAACCAACCATAGTGGGTGCACGTTACTGTGACCGGGACGCCCAGATCAGGGGAAAAACGCGCTACTCCTATGTCAGGACGCAGGCATTAACTGTTAGTAACTACATTTAACTAATAGTAACATTACTTTAGCATAAACTAGGAGTAACTACATTTAACAAAGTTGGTTTGGTTTATTAAGTTTTAATGACGCAAGAGCCATAATTGACCATACTACGACAAGCTTATGGTGGATGCACGTTATTTTAACAATTACTAAGATTAACTACATTTAATTTACTTTTAACTAAGAGCAAAATTTAAATTTATATGTACCTTTTACTGAAGTTGTATCGTTTAAAATGGGCTGGAAGACAAAATAAAAATGCAGCGAGTGACTCTTCTTTTAATTTTAACATTAAAAAAAAAGAACGACGACTGTTTAAGATAATGTATGCTACAACTTTTTAACATGACAAGCATCACAATTAACGCTACTTAAAGAGCACTTTTGAAACATTTATTTCAGAAAGAAAAATTAAAATTTAATGCAGAGGAAATATAAAACGTGTTTCCTGACAAAAACAAATCCCGTGGTTGAAATAAACTTTATGATTTTTTTTTTTTGCTCATTATACCTCATAAATAAAAAAGTTGAAAAAAATGTATTCCCATTAATTTTAAGTTCAGATATGAAATACTGAAATTTATATCTTTTTCTATGAAATGAAATCCTAACGGTAGGAACTTGCTAATGGTTTTTAAACGGTGTCTACAATGCTACTGAACATGTAAGCTAATAATCTACTAACACGTCGAGCGAAGCGACCGCGAGGGAAAAAAAAAAATTCAAACTGGACGAAGTTTCCTGTTCGAGTTAGATAATGGTGTTTCACTTAGGGAGCACAGATTTAAAAGAAAAGCCGTTTTATGTGTTTTCGGGGACTTTCTTAAATCCTGTTACTTTATAGCTGTAAATTCAACGCTATGCATACAACTTGATCAAGAAAAAAAAGTATTTTTATTTTAATAGATATTAGTATAAAAAATAGATTTCCAAGTAAAAAAAGCGTCTTTATTGGAAATAAGAATTTAAAAATATTATTTAACCATTTTAAGAAATAGTTAATTAGCGAATAATTACAATTGAATAGGTACTAAGCTTTCATCAATTATTTAAACATTGCAAGTTATTTAACAATTGCGTTTAAACTCATTTCAAGCCTTGCGTTTAAACACATTTTGCGTTTAAACTCATTACAATAAAGACTTATGATGACTTACATAAATGAGTTTTCATCATTTAATTTTTTGTACTTTCGTCTAATTATTAGAAAATACCAGCAGTCTATATCTTTCAAATTAATTGTCTTCTAAACATTGATTTAATCATATATTTTTCTGATAATTTTAATCGATGAAATAATAAGTTCTTTATAAGAGAAGAATCACACCATTTATTTTCGCTGTTTCAACATCTTTATTTATTTTGCTGGTTCTAAACGTTAAATCACGATGAATAAATTTAAGATTTCTGCTCTTAAAGTTTGGTAATTAACTTTTTTAAAAAAATAATGGTAATATTTCAGATTAAAACCCTTTAAAAAAACAGTTAATGAATTTTTTATAGCATTTTGACTTTAACAGCCGTAGATAATCTCAGTCACATTTAATCACATCATGTAAAATCTTTTTCGTACTAGTCTGACAGTTTCTTGAGACTAGAATGAGCCGTATAAACAATCAACACGCACTTTTAAGTTATAATAAAATAGTATGATCAGGAACGACACCACACTCGTATGTAGGTGGGGAAAAAAAAACACACAACGAAAAATATCTAATGGGTGTGGAAATCAAAGTCAGAGAATAAGGAACTCCAGTAATGATCTCATCTTTCCGAATCTTAGCCTTTAGTGAGGTAGTATTATCGAAAAGTGGTAGACTCAACGGATATCCTACTTCTTAACTTTTACTTACGTTAGAATTATGCACACTTTATGATATAATGTTTTGATAATAAAATGGTACTAAAACGATACAGATTTTATGATACTGTGGCGGATTGTTATAAGCGAGGATAGAACCTAGGATCTTGTGGTTCGCAGCCCAGTAACATGACCACGATACAAAAGCAATTGCTCGGGTAGCGTAGCTGTTAACTGGCTTATAAGCTATTCACTAAAGGCTCTCCCTCCACTGAGTCGAACGATATGGCTGTTGAGTGGTGATGTATTAGCTGTTGATTCTAATGAGCCTGTGCCCATTTGAGTAGCGCCAAGCGTTATGGCGAGTGAGCATGTGTATGTGAGTGGTTGCTGATGCTGTTGCTGCGTCAAGTGAGTCTGACGACTTTGTGTTGCTGCGGCCTTTTTTTTGAGTTGCTGCGTCAAGTGAGTCTGGCGACTTTGGTTGCGGGTAGACGGTGCCACAACAGCTGTACAAAGGTTGAAGGTTCATTGTCCGAGGTCACCAATGTAGAGGATTGAGATGCGCGAGGATAGAACCTGGGACCTTGTCGTTGGCAGCCCAGTAACATGACCACGATACAAAAGCAATTGCTCGGGTAGCGTAGTTATTAACTGGCTTATAAGCTATTCACTACAATACTAAAATGACATCTTGGAAACAAATACTTTCCAGATAATAGTCGTGAAATGATTGCTAAAATCCACTTTTTTGTTACAGATAAACTCCGTATTTCTTATAAGTTTATCCTGTCAAAAAATTGCAGAATTAAAGTAAATTTTAAACAGTCTGTTATAATTACTTAAATGAATTTTCTCATTTTGCTAAAAAAAATCAAATTAAAAGTTTCGAAGTGAAACCCACATTTAAATTAAAAATTAGAAACTTTACTGACTTTAACTATTAAATAAATTGTTTCGTTGAAATTTACCTTTACCCGAGAGATTCTGGCAATCATGTTTCATTAAAGTTTTAAATGAAATGTCGGGTCTAATTTTAAAAGAATACAGCATATAAATTGTTTCTTATTATTTCAAAAAAAAAAAAAAAGGAAGAAAAACATGAATGAATTAAACAGAATAATTAAATTAAAAGGGGAATGCATTCGACCAAGGGAAATAGTTTAAAATATTTGGAATTAAAATGGATCCTCGAACGTGTTTTAAACTGGCACAAAATGAAATGCTATTTTTGAAATTACAAATTAATAATAATACCAAGAATTTTAGAGAAAGCTTAATTATTTTTGAGAGCAAATAACGCAAGTAAAGTAATGAATAAATAAATTCTCAATTTCGGATTATAAAATGTAAAATCTACTAATCAGTAATAGAGTTTTTACTTCTAATTTAAAACGTATATATAAATAGAATTTAATTTTTTTGCAGGAAGTCAAATTTAAAAATGGAAAACATTTTCGTTCGGTTTAAAAATATTCCTTTCTAGGCGTTGAAAATGCGGAAAACGGAATTAAAATTCGATTATTGTAAGGAAAAATAGAAAGGATATTTTAAATAAGTAATAAATTTATTATTCCGATATTTTCTAGAGATAAGTAACAGGGTTAAATTAAACAAATTTTGCATTTTATTTCATTAATGCACTTCTAATAAAGACATAAAAGTCCGATATAATATAAGAACACGTTTATTATTTCTACAATATGAAATCTTTTGTAAAAAGCTTTATTATGAAGGGAGAAGAACTAAGAATGGATTTTTTGACTTCTTTCTGTTGAATCGTTGTATCCTAAATTTTACACCGCTCTAACTATTTTGGTTTTACACTTAATATATCAAATATGTTTTAATGATTACTATATTTCTGATTCTGACTAATTCAGGCATTTTTTCCAAAATGGGCCACATTTTTGCTGCAAATGAGGGTTACTTTGAAAACATCGTCGTTCAAATCGTTGCAATAGTTCTTGCAAAAATTTAATGGTATTTTTAATTTTTCCTATCTTGCAGCGCCGCCTTTTGGTGGAAATGTGAACTAAATTGGAAATGTGCTGATATAAAATTAACTGATTTTCAAAGCGTAAGGCCACAAACGATATATTTCTATCAAATTCTGTATTTTTTTTATTGATTTTTAAATCTATATTAGCCATTTTTGTGACACACGGCATATTCCAATATGCTTCTAAATCAAGAATTATGTTTATGAAAATTTAATTGTTGATTGCCAAAACTAAAACAATTAAAAATAAAATTAATTCAAATGTAACTTACAATAATACCAGTTACTAATAGTTATGAGCAAAACATATCTTTTATGCAGCTCATGAACATCTTGATATGTATCGTATTTTGATGTATCATGCTGTTTTAATACAACATTTGCAATTTGTCCAAATTTGAAAATCAATAAAATTAAACATTTTAAAGCTTCAAATTTTGATAGTTGTAGCTTATATTATTATAGAACTCTTATATTTTTCTAATCATTGTATGTTACATTCTTCTTATTAATTATTTGTCATTTTCTCTAAAACTTGAAATATTTCGAAACGGATGTGTTTAAACTTCAATTAATTCAAAAACGTTTTTGCTGAATCTAAACATGCCTTTAAAAAATGTGTCGAAACAAAAGAATCTTATTTTGCAATTTTATAATTTTTTTATATATCAAATATTTTCAAAAAATCTTCTGATTTATTATATAACTCATTTTTGAAATTCAAAAGGTAAAATTACTTATTTCATTCTATTTCAGTCAATAAATTCTGTCAATAAAAATTTATGAATTCTAAATTTTAGTGTAAAGTTCTTCGAATCATTTATTTTTACGATCCTTTGAATTTTAATGATCATCATATTTAATTATTAAAATATCATTCATACAACAATTTTTAAGTCAAAACAAGCTATATTTTGCTGCGTCAAAAGTTGATCCAATTTTGAAGATTTGAATAAAATTATTTTAGAGCAATCAACAAGTTCATTATTTGAGGCTAGTCAGCTTGGGGGAAACTGCAGATGCCGATGAAAATATTTTCCTCAATTTGAATCAGATTTGTGAAAACCCTTAATGCCTAGACACTTCTATTTAGTTTGAGGTAGCTATTAGTAGGGAAAAAACAGAAGGCATGTACCATTAGTTATCGGGGGAGGGGAGGGGGGTTGTATATTTTTACAGTGAAAACACTTCGAACGGCCACCACCTGGCAAATGATTTACTTAATGACTTTAGCATTTTCCTGTTAGACATTCCTGAAAAACAGATTCTAATAAGGAGCAATGAAAATGTCTTAGTGAATCAGTATTATGCAACGCTGTTGTTACGGTATCTTGGAAAATGATTCACTTAATGACTGTGACATTTTACTGTTAGACATTCAGGAAGCACAGACACAAATAAGGAGAAATGAACATTCCTTATTGAATCAGCATTATGCAACGCTGTTGTTACGGCATCTTGGCAAATATTCACTTAATGACTGTGGCATTTTCCTGTTAGACATTCCTGAAAAACAGATTCTAATAAGGAGCAATGAAAATGTCTTAGTGAATCAGTATTATGCAACGCTGTTGTTACGGTATCTTGGAAAATGATTCACTTAATGACTGTGACATTTTACTGTTAGACATTCAGGAAGCACAGACACAAATAAGGAGAAATGAACATTCCTTATTGAATCAGTATTATGCAACGCTGTTGTTATGGCATCTTGGCAAATATTCACTTAATGACTGTGGCATTTTCCTGTTAGACATTCCAGAAGTACAGACACTAATAAGGAGAAATGAACATGCCTTATTGAATCAGTATAATGTAATGCTGTATCTGCACCATCTTGGCAAATAATTCATTTAAGGTCCAGCATTCTTAATTTATATATCTCGGGAATACAAACACTTATAAAATGAAATAAAGAAACCATATATTGTCATTATATGAGATATCAAATTAATATTAGCATAGACGAAACGGTATTTGTTTCATACGATGAAAGAACAAAAGTGATAAACTGAAAGAAAAGAAGATAAATTGCTTTTTTCTAGCTTATTTTTTGGTGTATTTCCTAAAACGCTGAATTTACATTTTCTAATTAACTGTAAGAGAATTTAATCGATTCGTCGCTCAAAGATGCAAATCACTAAAGTAAGAATGACCTTAATTGATTACACTGGAATTTATCTAAGTGAGATAAACTAATTTTAAAGTCTTCTAGTTGACTTTATTCATGCATAATACACCTGAATTTAAGAAATGAATGTGAATTAACAAGTACTCAACATGAAAAGTAAAGATAATATTAAATGATGACAAAATTTCCAAAGTTTTTAAATGAATAATAGCAGATTATGATTTTGGCACTATTATTTTTCATAAATTATGCATACAATTATTCATTTTTCAGACCCAATTCATTTTTCAGTGAGAAACCCAAACAGCAATGAAAATTCTCAATAATGACAGAATTTTTATAATCGGAGAATATTTATTTTTGACAATTAAAAAAAATGTATATGAAATAATTAAATTGAACTAAGCTAAAATTGAATTGAATTTCAAAATTTAAGTATATTTATCCATTTGTTAGCTATCATATTTCCCAAAATTACAATTTATATCCGCCATGGAGATTCAAATTATAATCTGATTATTCCGATGAAGTAATACAAAATATCATTTATTTTATTTCAAAGTTCTGATTTGCTTAATTCGAAATTTTATATAACAAAAGAATAATCGATGACTTTCTTTGCAGAAAATTTCAAAGTAATTTACTTCAAAAATAATTCCTTTTGTTCAGAAAATACAGTAAAATATAAACTGCTTTTCAAAAATAAGATGAATTCTTATTCTATTGCAAATATGCAGACGATAATTTTATTCAATTTCACAAACTTATAGAGATTAGCATTGCAAAAAAGACTCACGAGGCAAAATGTATAACAATGTTAAGAGAAAATTCTTCTTATTAGATATTCACATGTTTCAGTTGAACTTATACCAAACTCTGTGTGTTGTTTGTTAGCCATCAAATTTCCCAAAATTGAAATTTCTATCAGTCAAAGTGTTTAAAAACATAATCTAATGAATCTGATAAATCAACGCCAAATATTATTTATTTTATTCCAGAGTTCTAATTTACTTGTTTCAAAACTTTATGTATAAAATGAAGAGTCGACGATTTTATTTGCTGCAGAAATATTAAAATAATATATTTCAAAAATAATTATTTTAGATTGGAAAATGCTGTAAAATATAAATTACTTGACGAAAGTAAAATTCTATTCTAGTGCATAGATGGAGATAATAATTTTATTCAATTTCACAGAATCAAACTAATATTGATTAGCATTGCAAAAAAAGTATACACAAATGTCCGGAGAAAAGCGTTTTTTTATACATCCCTATGAACTTATTCCAAACTTATCCCAAACATAGTGTGTATTTGTTTGCACTGATTAAACGCCAACCCCTCTTATGTTCTTGGGAATAGGATTTAGAAAGAACAAATGGACTTTACCCTCCAACTTCCTTAAACATCTCGATTAAGGAACACTTCCAATCGAACGAATCGTGATTGCTTGAATGTTATCCAGACAAGCAATTTGGTGTATCATTGTTAATATTAAAACACTTCCCGTTAAATCCTGTCTTAGGATATCCAAACTGCCCTCTCAAGAAAATAGGCCAGAAAAAGAGAACTTACTGGATGAATGCTGTATTGTATTTAGATTTAAGTTGCATATAAAGCTAAAGGAGTAATATTTATTTCAGAAACTTAATCAATGTACAAAGTAATATAGTTATTTTTTGGTATATTTCCACTAGTTTAATAAATATTTTCATATAAAGATACATCAGTAATGTATTGAAAAAATACGGATAAAACATTTGCTTTATATTTTTAGTAATGATTTATAAAATACCGATTAAAAAATGTTAAAATACCAAGAAATAAATTATGATGAAAGTAAACGTTTTAAAAATATGTTTTTATTAAGTGCTAAAAAGAAAAAAAATTATAGTTAGAAGAGGGGGGCCATAAGAAGTTTCTTCCTCATGAGATGTTGAAACATGATTATAATGCAATTATAATCATAGATATTAAATGAAAAAAATGCTTAAAAATAAATTTAAATGGATATTGTTACAATTTTTAATATTACTTGCCAGTGTCTAAGTCTCCTGATCAGAAATATAGTTTTACAGGTAATTATAAACCTGTAAAACTATTCGATTTTTAGTTATAAAATATAGATTATTAGTGGGCCTTTTTCTGATGGAATATAGCGGATTTTTAAAGACAAAAAAGCGTTTTTTGAACTCAGAAAGATTTGACATATGGAGATTCATCAAAATATAAAATGCGAATTTCTTTGATAATTTCGATACTTTCTGTATACTTTGTATATAAGAAAGTAAAGAAAGAAAATGGGATAATTTTTATTTCCACATTGGAATCTACTTTTGATAATCATGTAAAAAATTTTAATGTCAATAATAAGAAAAAAAGTCCTATAGGTGACAATTAAATTCGTATAAAGTAAAAACCAGTTTTTTAAAAAATTTAAAATTGATATAAAATTCAATTTTGTACAATGATGTTGTCGAATGTTATCCCATGAAACGTCAAAGGCGCGTTAAAGTAACAGCTAATTCGTAAGCAATCTATCGGATATATAATTTTCTCCCCCCCCGTCCGAAATATACCTACGTCAAAAAATTGCTCGGTACAAGTAAATCTATCCTTCCTGTAGAACTCCAATAGGCGCGCACACACATACACCGACACCTATTGTTCCTGTTATAACGTGAATTTGTAAAAAGTGCAGTTTATTATTTTGCGGTGCGTTGTTAAAAGATGTATAAGCATAGTACATTGCATACCAAATGATTTTTTGTATTTAGTGTCACATAACTAATCTACAAATTACTTCGCGTCGAATTTATTTATGTTAAACATTCCAGACTATTTCATTTTTTGAAGAAAACTAATTTAAAGGAAATAAATTTATCACACCATTTAAACTCAAATCCATATGTGAAGCAAGCAATTCATGATAAATTGTTTGGTTAACGTTTTTCTTTATAAAGCACATTTTATTCAGACAAGCGTATTATATTATATAGATCAGAGTACATGGCAGATTATGCCACAAATCAGGGGTATACCGCATTAATTTTACACTTACTGTTAAGAACATAATATATCATCGTATTTGGATCGCAAGGGACGAGGTAAACGCCGGCTATGATTTCTCAATAAATCATGCCTAGATAGAGTGATGAATGATGTACAATGAAAGGAAGAACTCATTTTAAATTTACAGACTTTTTTATTGATCTTTTAGAGTGGAGTTAGACTTATGGTTTTAACCCTTTAAAGAGCCATTTTTTTCTAGTCATATTACATTAAAATATTTTTACGCTTGAAATTATAATAAGAAAAGGGATTCATTTAGCTTATTAGATAAATTTAATTTGATTAATTAATTAATTTGGTTAATTAATAATGAAGTAACAAATCAAGACACATCATTTTGTCTGAGATAAAGAACTGAAGCATCTAAGTTTCTGACTTACTAAAAAAATTTGTCAGAACTTATGCCAACCTGCATAATTTCATACAAAGATTGATATATTTCGTGGGAAGCACACTTCCTAGGGCCTTAGACAGGGTTAATGCAGATTGAAGTATACCATTTGTTTCAAATTTAATTTAAAACTAAAAACAAATACAAATATATATATATATATATATATATATATATATATATATATATATATATATATATATATATATATATATATATATATATATATATATATATATATATATATATATATATATATATATATATATATATATTATTTTTTTGATTTGCATTACATAAATATCAATTAGTGCTTGTATTCAACTTAAAATGCATTGTAATGCTCTAAGATATATAATGTTTTAGGTGATTTCATGTGGCATGTGTAATAAATAATTAAATAAAACTTCTTGATTTTTTTACGTGGAAAAGTGCTGCTTAAAATTGACCTTGAAAAAACATGGATTCTCCCAATCTAATTTACATGCATTTGATGACCCACTTTGTGATTATCTTTACTTGCGATGATTAACCTTGTGATTAAATTCCTTTCATAACGAAGAAAAATCATCAAAATTCATACTGAACTTTAAGAAACCTTAAAAACACAGCAGGATAGGTCTTTTCAAAACTTCTTTGTAAATTCTCTAATAAAGGTATCATACCAAAGAACATCTTGCATGGCATTGGCTTACAATAGTTAAGAAATACTAACTTTTGGCATGAATTTATCATTTTTACTGAATCTATCGCGTAATCTTTGGCGAGTTTTTTGGTGATTAATCCCTGACATGCGGTTAATTGCATCTGAAAATTGAAATTTTGCAATTGACGCCTTTTTTCAACTTAATTGGAACTAAACAACAACAACAACAACAAAAAACACAAAACTACAGTTGTAGTCACAAAATCTCAAATCAAATTTGATATATTCAAGTCATTGCGCTTTTGAATTATTACATTTCCTATTTCTGAAAGTACAGACCAACAGATGGTCAACCCCTTGTTGGATTTATCTCAAAATTTGACAAGTGTCTGCGTTATAGATGTTAAATATGTACCGAATCTTATTTACATCTTCGTTTTGTAGTTATCATGTTGATTTGCATTCGAACAGCCGGTCAGACAAATTCCTTCTGTGCGAAATGTGCTGAAAATTTGATAAAAATCTACAATTTTTATTTTTTTACAAAAACCGTTTATTAAATTTCATACCTCTGGATCAAAGCATTTTTGAATTACCTTTATCACAAACAGATACACGGACATGTGTTTTTCGAACTAAAATGTGTTTTTCGAACTCAGCTAGGTCTAAATCGTGGAGATTCGCCAAAATCTCGAATTCAATTTATAAAAAATTACTATACTTTCTCCATACTACGTATATGAAAAATAAAAGGCTAGGATAACATATTAATTGCAACAATAAAAACAGTTTGAATTTCATTTCTACATCTAAATATTTCGTAGTAATATACGCTGAAAATATTTTTTAAAAACAAATTAAATACGGAAAATAAATTTTATGTCAAAAATCAGCATCATTGGAAATTGAAGGGTTTGCTGCAAAAAGGAGGTAGCTCATATTATTGAAGTTTGCAGAAAACCAGCGGTAGCACCAGGAGCTACCTCTATATTGCAACAAACTAATGAGAAAAACTGCTCCATCGTTTGAGGTAACGGGAGAACTAACGATTGCAGCTATATCTTTCTGACACCAAACGAACAAGTTGTTATTTTACAACATAATATTACATGTAACTCTCCAAATTCCCCTAATTGGAGGTACATCCGCTTTGCAGCAAGCCCTTCAATTATCGTTTTAATTTGGGCTTGTTATTAGTATAAAGATGAAAAGATTAAAAATGTGAATTGGTGTACACTTTCAATTATTAAACTTAAAGCTATTATAATATTTCTGATTTTAATAAATAAGTAACAAAGGAATAAAAAGGACTTTGAGAAAATAAAGTGAATAATGCATTAATTATAAAAGATAGAAACTTCCATCTGAATGAACGTCATCTTTGGTAGTAAGGTGGACGAAATAATATATTATTTGTGAAATAGTACGTGAGTATACTGTGTGCTGGTATCGGATATAAATACAAAGGGGATTTTTTTTTATATATGAAGAAAGTTGTATAATGATTCAAAGAAAAATCAGTTACTTATCTATTACAAAATATATTACTTATCAATTATTTATCACTTCTTCAGATTACTTATCAAAGATTTCTTTTATTCACAAATAATTAAGCTCATCGTAATTGTTGCATTCCAAATAAATGATTGAACAATTAAATTAACTAATTTATTACAGAACTAACAGTAGTATAAATATTATATTCCTATCAAAAGCTCAATTAGATAATAAAGTAATAATCTGATATTTGTTACGATTTACTTCTATAATAATAGGAAATGTTTCAGTTAACTTAATGAATTAATTACAGAAGCAAAATTATTTGATTATAGATGCCTTTACATTTAGCAATGACTTTTAAATTACCTTTGGAATGGCAGTAAAGGGCAATTAAATGATTTTCTATTTCGTAATTCTATCAAGTGTTCTCTTTCCAAGAGCGAGAATTTTAGCTGAGTCATTTTCTCTCACCAAAATCATTCTTTTCGTCTAATTGGTGTCTGCTTTGGCAACAATGGAGCTTTTAAGATTTCTAATTCTGCCAGTTTTAGTTAAGTTTAATCAAACCAAGGCTTATCGAGACTTTGCAGCATGAGCAGGTTATGCGCATTCTAGCATTAGAGAGCTGTATTTCCTCTAATATTCTTACGATAAGCTATCTTTTGCGTCATGACGCAACATTGCCAGGATGGCGCAGTTTAGCCAAGGTTGGTAACTGTTGCGCCATTAAAACTCATAACCAACCAACCAAACAGCCAGGATGGCATGTTAGTTAATTTCTTGTCTATTTAATCTAACCTAATCTGAAAAACCTAATTTGAAGTTGAAACCTAATTTAGTCCGACTCTTTTTAAGCAAAGATGTTTATAAACCCCAATAAGAAAAGCAATAGAGAATTAAATGTTCGATTAAAATTTTGGCCGAGGGTTTTTCTTCCAGTGTTGCAATGTTCATATTCCAACTTGTATTTTCTTGCTGGAAATAATTTCTCATTTGGTTTACATGAAGGATCTGTCGGGATCAATTTTTCAGGTTGGCAAGTAAGTGGAAATTCTGTCGAGTTATGAAATATAAATTAGTCCAACATTTTTGAAGCATATATTTATAAACCCCAATACTAATAGCAACCGAGAATTAATTTCTGAATTAAAATTTTGGCTGAAGGTTTATAATCCAATAATTAAATGTGTATATTCTAACTTATTAATTTCTGTATTTTCTTGTTGAAAATACTGTCTCATTATCTGGTTTGCATATCTGGTGTCTGGCAACGATAAATGAAGAGCAACTTTTTGAAGTTGTCCAAAGACGAATTTTACATTTTTCTTTTTTTTCAAACAAACAAACAAAAAAAAAAAAAACTCTGCTAACACTAAAAATGATTTATTTGTGTGTGAGAAACTTTATAGCATTCGAAAGGCTTTTGATTAAAAGGTTTTGATTTTTTGGTTTGGAGAGATTTTTGATTCATTTGTAATATGAATCTGATTCAAATACAATATTTTTGGATTATTAATCCTACTAAAAATAAAATATCGTTAATTATTTAACTTATAAGTTGTTCTCATTAAAACTAGTTGTTGAAAAGGAGCGAGTTATAGTTTATCCTGAAGGAGAAAAAATGTTGTAGAAGGTAGCAAATGGAATAATTGCTGCTGTTGCATATCTGGTCCAGTGGATTATGAATTTCAAATTTGCCCTTTTCAGTTATTTATTCTTAAGTTACTTGAAATTATATCATTATGTACAGTAATTTTTCTTTGGTAGTAAATTATTTGGCCACTCCGGCGCCTGCCACACAAGGAAGCAAAACTTAATCCAATATGAGGACACTCAACATTGTCATTATAAGACGACATTCAACAGTGCCATCTGGAGGAATAGAAGTCTGTAACAGCTGCTTCGTGTTGCGTAAGGGAAGGGTACACTTTGCGAAGTTTAGAATTCAAAATCTAGGCATTTCCAGCTCTGTTGTGTTTCAAGTTGACTCTGAAGCGAAATATAATTCTTTGTGATCACAAATTATGCCATTTTCAAATATTCCATTTTTATTTATGCAGTATCTAATACATGAAAATGAATCTTTGTCCGTATTTTAAGCGCTGCCTTGCCATTCTTCCGATGGCGATAAAACTTTGCCAACTTATTGCTTTGAAATCAGAATATCCATGTTTCTCACATGGCCAGTTGTATTTTAGATGTTCACGAACCGGACAGCTACGAAATTTATTTGTTTTTGCTGAAGACGAAAAAAACGAAAATATTGTCTACCTTAAAGTATACTTGAATAATAAAGTAAAAAAAAAATAGAATAAATTTTATTTATATTTCTTTATATATCATTCAATTTCATTGAATATATTCATTGTCTATAAGAAAATAAATATCATCCGTTATATTTTTTCTAATTGAGCAAAATAGCTATTTCAAATTTTAAACGATATTTCCAAAATTAATTCCTTTGCTGCAGCGCGCTGGTACTAGCTAGTATTCAATATAAAATCTTAGCGTATTTTATAGAAAAAAATTCTAATTCTTTCTACGTTTGAGAAGTGCTGAATTCCTATTTTGCTTCCTATAGCTATAGGAGTTCCTAACAAATCCACACATATATGAAGCAAATTTCAGATTAAAAATTTCATTTTTCCGTAATCCGTTGATTAATATTTAATTATGGTTTAAATTTCTGAAATCTTAAGGGTTCGAATACAAAAATTGCATGGCGTAAAAATATTTGTTTTCGTTTTTCTTATCTATATATAGAATTGATAAGTACAGACTTAGCAGCATGTACAGATATTAGTACACGCTAAATATTTAACCAGTTTAATTCGAAAAAAAACCCCCCTGGCTTAAAATAAACTTCATTATGCTTTCATTTATAAATAATATATCATAAAGAAAATAAATTTCAAAAATTCACATAAACATTAATCCTTTCAGATATGAAATACAAATCCTCTATGTCTTCTTTATCTCCATAAAGAGCATTAAGAGCTTACTAATGGTTTTTAAATGGTATTCGCTGAGCTATTGAATGCTTAAGCTAATAACGTGTACGCAAGGTAGAACGAAGAAATTACGAGAAAAGTACGATACTAGGCTAAGTTTCTTATTCCTTCTTTCAATTGGTGTCCTACTTGATGAAAAAAGTTTTAAAAAGAGTGGTTATTTGCATTTTCAAGATTTTCTCTCACTTTATTACTTTTTCATTGAAGTGTTTACATTATGCATGATTCGGTTTAGAATATATATTTATATACAAACAGTGAAAAGAGGGGAATTTGATTGAAAGGAATAGGTTTGAAAGCAATGTTAAAATTCATGTTTAAATTATTAATGACCTTTATTGTGTTGGTTTTTGTAATTGCTCCATTAAGAGGAAAATATTGCCATGGAAAAAAAATGCAGCTTTAGAAAATGATTTGATTTATTTTGAAGGGTAAAATAAGGACAAAATATAAAAAAAAATGTTCAGAATCTTTCTATGAAAATGAAGATTAAATAAAAATACTATCAAAAGAAATAAATCGCTTGCAGCTTGTGGAATCTTTTGAAGTTGATCACATTTCATAGTATTCCTAATGTATGTTTCTACTTTTTTTTTATTTTTATTTAATTCATTTATGTCGAGCTAGATGTAGTCACCTTAAAACTTTCTCGCATACTCTCTAATAAACTTTTCATGCCAGGGAACGCCGTACTTGGTATTGGCGCACTATAGCTACGAAATATTAACTTTCTGCAAGAATTTAATATTTTTACTGAATTTATTGTGGCATTTTTGACACGTTTTTTTGGCGAATACTTTCTGGCATGCGGTTAACAGTATCCAAAAACCGAATCTGAGTTTTAGACAGGTTTCATTTTCAGCCAATTGAAACAAAAATTTGATACAAAACTGCACTTTTACGGGATATTACAAAATCCAGTACCAAATTTAATATATCTAAGCCATTGTGTTTTAGAATTGTTGCATTAGCATGCTTCTAAAAGTTCTTACCAACAGATAGTTAACTCGTATTTGGGTTTGGCCGAAACTCTGACAGGTGTCTACATGATAGGTACATCGGATATATAGGTGTGGAGTGTGTCTGTCTTTGATATGTGTATCGGATCTTATCTCCCTTCGTTTTGTAATTATCGTGTTAGCTTATATTCGAACAGCCAGATAGACGGACTTCCTCTCAATAGATTTTACTCAAAATGTGATAGAAATCTGCAGATTAGGTGTAAAGATCATATGCCAAATTTTAACCGTTTGATTCAAAGCGTTTTTGAATTATCTGTTCATGGACAGACAGATGGGCATTTTCCAAAAAAGTGTTTTACGATCGAAGAGAGGTTTAAAACGTGGAGATTTGTCAAAATCTCGAATTTAATTTTTTTTGATGATTATTATACTTTACGTATACGAGAAAGTAATGAAGAAGTAAAGGCAGACAATTTTATTATTTTTTTTAAAATGTGGTTGTATTATTTTATGAGCCACATTTTCTTTTTATTTAATATTCTACATAGATCTCAGAATCTAAAATTGCAGAAAGCTTTCTCATGTAATCTAAGCCATTAAAAACTACACTTCGGCATTTATTTTTAAATTCATTGACCATTTAAATTTTGGTTATAGATGCGTTACTAAGACAGTTACGATTTTTTTGTACAATAGTGTAATGGGATTGGCTATAATGGTTTATTGCTTGCTGTTTAATAGTTCTACACTTTCACAAGAAATAGAATATGTGCAAAACTATTAAAATAGCATGACCTAATGTCGATACGCTGCACGAGCAATTGCTTTTGTATTGTGGTCATGTTACTGGACTGCGAACCACAAGGTCCCAGGTTCTATCCTCACTCATTCCAATCCGTTACAATGATGACCTCGGACGATGAACCTTTAACCTTTGTACAGCTGTTGTGGCGCCCTCTACCCCCAACCAAAGTCGTCAGAGACTTGACGCAGCAACCCAAAAAAAAAACACCCTCGCCTTAACGCTAGGCGCTACTCAACTGGGTACAGGCCCATTAGACAACAGCTAATAATAACTAAAATGCAGCACCACTCAACAGCCATATTGTTCGTCTCACCTCCGACTCACTGGAGAGAGAGTCTGTGGTGAATATCATATAAGCCAGTTAACAGCCCTGCTATTAGAACAATTGTTTTGGTATCATGGTCATGTTACTGGACTGCGAACCACGAGGTCCCAGGTTCTATCCTCACTGATTCCAATCCTCTACAATGTATATGTTTTTGCATAAAAATATTTTTTGATGCAGTCACAAGCATTAAATTTTGCATAAAATACTTAATGAAATTTAAACGCATCTTAAAAAAAATCTTAGCAAATAAGTTGGCAAATAAAAGAGATTGGTAATTTTATAAACAATGTTTAGCAGCAATACAAACTTTGCATGTACCCGGTTTTGTTAGAAATATTATTTCTTTGTTAAAAATTCATATATCCCCAGAGCCCCTAATATCTAATAAATTTAATTTTTTATTCAATTCAGAGCAATGAAGTTAAGCATATTCTTATCTATATTTTTACTTAGTGTCAAACAGTAATTTCAATATGATAAATTGATAAATGTAACACAGTTATATCATTTATAATTTGAAACTTAAATATCTCAAGATTCTAATGAAGTCTTAACATTTAATTACTCCAAGGAGTCAAAATTAGAAAGAAAATAATTCATTCTCCTTTAAAGTGTATAATGAAAACAATTAAAGATGTTAATGTATGCAGCACAAGTTCTACTTAACACGGAAAGCAACACAATTAACACAACGGTGTTAAAGCATTCTTTTCAAAAAGATGTTTCAAAACTTAATAAGCATTTAAATGCATTTCATACGAGAAAAATTTTTCCGTTTGAGATTAACTTCATACTGGTTTTATTTGGTCACAATTTCTCACCAAGAAAAAATTTGTTAAAAATGCAACATAAAAATTAATTTTAAGCTTGGGTATGTTATACATTTTATATACATTATTGTGGGTCCTTAAGGTGTTCATTAAAAAGTTCCAATTAGTGTAACAATTATTTATTTGCAGGTTACGTTACACACAGGCAGTTTACATATATAATTTAAGATTAATTTTAAGAGATATATATACGAGCATGGATTAATGCATGCTGCACATGCCATCGTTAAATCTGAACCGAGTCATTTTGCAACCAGGCATCAGAGGCCGCTGTGTCAGACTTCATTAATGTCAGTTATGGTTTGTGTTACAAGAACGGCTACAGTATTTAAATATTCGTAGAGAACTTTAGAAACATTTTAAAGGTTTAAAAACGGTATCGAAATTGTTTCAAAATATCATGAATCAATCTAAAGGTGTAAAAATAGTTAAAAGAACGTAAAAGTATTAAGCATTCCAATCTCTTAATATAAAAACAAAATCAGGCATAATCATTAGTGTGATAATTAGAATAGGAAAATGAATATGTGTGACGCAAAAGTACCATTTGGAGCGCTATCCAGCGGCAAATTTTTAAATTTGTATTCTTATTATGAAAAGAGTAATAGATTAAGAGGTAAAAATATCTTTTAATGTTTTATAGAATCAGCGATTTAAAACGAAAGTCCAACTTGGACATATTAAAGTTTAGAACAAAATTGAAAAAAAAAAAAAAAAAAAAACCCTTGAATATATTTGGATGGAATTTCTAAAATTTTTCCATTATTAAATTAGAAGCAATACAGCAATTTATTGGCATTGTCCTTTTTTCTGCCACTAAAGAAATCAAAATTGCAAGTCATTCAAGTACTTCTCTGATCAGTCTATTATATAAAACATCTAATTGAAATTCTGTCTATTGTTAATATCAATATGTGAAACCATTCCTTCTATTTTACAGTTGAAAGGAAAGTAAGAAACTTTAATATACTGCTAATTGACATTATATGCGAAGTCCCAGAACATCTTAATTATCAGATCTGAGCAACATATTTTTAAGCATCCTGGCAGAAGCGCCAGGGATACGAGACTTGTTCAAAATTCTGTTCAAAACTGATTATTTATATGATCATTATGTGATTATTTTTGATTATTTATTATGATTTTGATCTTCACTTATATAATCATTATGATCTTGATTATAATCTCATGATTATGTTCTTGATTATAATCTCATGATTATGTTCTTGATTTTTATGATCATTATGATCTTATTATGATTGTGTTCTTGATTTTTATGATTATTATGATCTTATTATGATTATGTTCTTGATTTTTATGATCATTATGATCTTATTATGATTATGTTCTTGATTTTTATAATTTTGACTTGATTTTTATGGTCATTATGATTATGTTCTTAATTTTTATGGTTTTGACTTGATTTTTATGATTATTATTTGATTATTAATTGATTATTTATTATGATTTTTAACACGTAAATCCTCACATCAGAATTGCCAAACATACGAGTATTTACTTGTTCAGAATTAATTATTTATGTTCAAAATTTTCCAAATGTGGCTGCTTCAGAAGTATGCCATAATCATGACGTTGCAACTTTAGATATTAAGACGAGAGAAATGGTAATTTTGAATATTCCATTACTAGTATTTATGAGTGAAAAATATTTCATGTTTTAAATACCTGATGTAATAGAACACTAAAGTTTCCTTTATTTCTTTATCTCCAACTTTTCCGTGACAAGGGATAATTTACCTTTAAATTAACTAAATGACTTTCTAAGTGGTCTCAAAGACTCACGCATTGACAGTTTATTTACCAGACATCACTTTTATGACTACAGCTCTGGCCGTTTTTTAGCAATGAGAGCAGGTTAATGATTTTAGAAACATTATACGTAAATAAAAATTATGTCATTCTTAATAAAGTTAGGGATAGCGGAAGATGGTTTATTTTGTTGGCAATATTTTTTCCCACGTCAAACCCTTTAGTAGTAAATCCATCAAAAGGTAAACGTAATAAATTTCCCAAAAAAATATGAATGACAAAATTATATTAATTCTGTATGTTTCTTTTGACATTATCTCTTTCTGTTAATCTATATGCAATTCTTTCATAGATGAATAACTTTTCAGAATACAAGATGTTTCTCGTACTACAGTGTCACTTTTATGACTACAGCACTTGATGTTTTTAAATACAGAGTCACTTTTATGACTACAGCTCTTGATGTTTTTAAATATAGAGTCACTTTTATGACTACAGCTCTTGATGTTTTTAAATACAGAGTCACTTTTATGACTACAACTCTTGATGTTTTTAAACTCTAAGAGCAGGTTAATGATTTTAGATGCAATATAAATACAAATAAAAATTATGCCACACTTTATAAAGTTACGGACAGTTGAAGATGGAAATTTTTTTGCAATACTTTTTCCCCACTTCAAAAATATTTTTAGTAAATTCATCAAACATTAAACTTGATAAATTGCCTAATGAATAATGTGAGTGGCAAAATTCATTAAATCTATATGTTTCTTTTGTAGTTATCCATTTCTGATTATCTATATGCAATGCCTTCAGTGATGAATAATATTTCAGAGCACAAAATATGATTTTATTATTTCTCACATGATATAATAAATTAATTTTTTTTAAATAAATAAATGAAGTTCCATTTCAAATTTCTGAGAAAGGGCACCATGATGTTTGTCGTTGGAGTCGAAACAGAAGTTTCTCTAAACAATTCAATATTTGTTTCTTGAACATACATTAATTTGAAATAATGCAAAGCTTTCGAATTCAATTCAAGTGGATAAGTTTTATTTTACCTACTTTAATGCTGATTGAAGAAATATCAATTGTTACAAATTTAATTTAAAAGTAAAACAAATACAGAAAAGGAATGGAGGTTTCATCGTTTCAAAAGTATCCACCCTATTACTTTCTTCTTTACATAATATAGAGAAAGTATAGTAATCGTGAAAATATTCGAACTCGAGATTTTGATGAATCTCCACTTTTAGTCCTCCTCGAGTTCGAAAAACACATTTCTGGAAAATGTTCATCTTTCTGTCTGCCTGTGACAAAGATAACTAAAAAATGCTTTGATCTAGACTTTTGAAATTTGGTATATGATCTTACACCAAATATTGTAATTTTTTTTATTACATTTTGTGTAAATTCTGGTAAAGGAAATTTGTCTGTCCGGCTGTCCGACTATATGTTAACGCGATAACTAGAAAACGATGAAAACTAGAGGGATAAGTTTCGGTACACAGATTTAAATTCTATAGTGTTTCTGTCAAATTCTGAGCCAAATCCAACAACAGGTTGATAGTATGTCGGTCTGTATTTTTTAAAACATGTAAAAGCGGTAATTCAAAAACTCAAAGATTTAAATATATTAAATTTGGTATGGGATTTTGTGACGACAAGCACAGTTTCGTGCCAAATATTTGTTCCATTCTGTTGAGAATAACGTATCTAAAGCAGGAATTCGATCTTCAAATATTATTAACTGCATGTCTGGGATTAATCGCCAAGGTTTACACTATTGATTCAGTAAAATTACTAAAGTCGCCTCAAAAGTTAATATTTCGTAGTTTTTGTGCGCCATTGCCGTACAAAGTGTTCTCTGTTATGACAATTTTTTTAGACAGTATGCGAGAAAGTTTTGAGAAGACAACTCTCGCTGTTTCTTTTAAAACTAACCAAAATAACTTTATTTACACCAGCTTAAGAAAAATGTACAATTAATAACCATTTGTACGACAGATTATATTTGTGAACATTTCTCAGGAATTGACTAATGGATAAAATTTTAAAATACCTCAACGATATAAAAATAAAAGATACTGTATGGATTCTTTTCTTTTCTCTTTCAAAATGCTCAGTCAATTAAAATTTTGTTATTTAAACTTAAAATTTCTTCATCGTAAAGAAAACGTTAATGGCTAGTTGACCAACTTAGTGTTTGGCTTATTGTCGGTAGTGTTGCATCAGATCTGTGTAACTTATAGCTTAAGGTGCTACATTAAGGACATATTTGCATTTTGATTCCAAGAAACAGAGCATTTGGAATTGATCGTTCACATTTCTTTCTGATTAATAAGCAATTTTTTTAATTAAAAATGAGTCGGTAATTCGTTTCACCTATTTGTACGAGTGAAATAGCTCGTATGAAAAGGTCAAGTTGAATAAGTCACTTCATTTACAACCATTTGACTCGATGAAAAATCGAACCGTTAAAACATTATACGAAGATTGAAAAGATGGCTAAAGTTGGGTTTAAGTTTAAAACTATAAAATCGAAAAATTATCTTAAAAACTGGTAGAAAAGAGTTGTTTTTCAAAACCTCTCCTTAAATTATTGAACCTTGTATACTGATTCCAACAGTATGCTGTGGCATTTCTGAGTATTTTTTAAGGAAATATATATATGCAAAAATGGTAAAAAATCCTTTATTAAACACGAATTTGTGCAATTAACAATAACACAGCTCCAAAAATAATAATCTAATAAAATAATTATATTTAATTTATCTAAAAACCAAATGTTTAACATTACTACATTTTATTTTAATTTGTTCAATAAATTGCACTTATAGATTACAAATAGCTGCATCTGAATGAATTTGTTTTGGAAAAATGTAATTGAAACTACTACAAGGGTTTAAGTTAGTTTTTATATATTAAGTTGTAATTAACATGTAAATAATTAGAGCTAGTTTGAACTCAAAAAACACCAGCAAGTCATGCATTTCAAAAATTTAATATGACAAAAAATTGAAAGAGTTCCTGCGAAAGAAACAATTTAGATACGAGGTAAACTGAAGCATTTCTTTATTTGTTCTTTACATCTCATAAAACTTATTTTTTTAAAAATTACATACACATTAATATCGAGTTCAGATTTAAATATAAGTGTTTTATCTCTAAAAATGATTTAAAATATTGCTAATGCTGTTAAACAAAATTGGAATGTGAAAGAACACATTAGTCAATAATTTACAAGTTGAGTATAGCGATATGGCCTCGAGGAGGAAAAAAAATCAGAAACTAGACTTAGCTTCACATTCATATTTACTAATGGTGAGCTACTTAAGGAAAATTCCTTTTTAAGCGGTATAGTTCTGAGCATTTTAAAGTCTTTCTTGACATTTTCCAGTTATTAGCTCTGTATTGAGAACTCATATTAGGTATAAATATTCCATTTAAGAGAAAAAAATCCTACACTAGTTTTTTTCATGATTTGTATAAAAAGAAAAATTTTCAAAGCAAATATCAAAATGGAACTTTAAATTATTCGTCCTAAAATATCCATTTTAACGGATTTAAGAATGTTTTTCTTTAAATATGTTCGTTTAAAGTAATTGAGAATTAGAGAAAAATCTTACCATTAAGAAAGCTCTTAAATTTTATTAATTCTTTTAACTTTATAGCGGCAAATTACCAATTGCAGCAGTCTTATGTGAAAATTAATTCTGTAATAAGTACTTCAAAAAAATTCAGCGTCACTTTTTAATAGTTTCCTTATAGTTTCTATTAATTGTAATTATCTAAATAGCAACAACTAAACTTTCTTTTAAATTATTCTTTGCTTTCAAGAGCTTATATAAATCTTTGAAAGCAAAATAGAAAATGTAATGTGAAATATTTTTCTTGGAATATTTCGATTCTAAAAGTATAAATTCCTTTTTAAAAATAAGTAAATAGCTTTTAAATATATATTTTTGATCGAAATGAGGCAGTAATCTTTTGAAACTCTTTTTTAATCTTTTATTTGGATAATGCTTTCTTGCGATCAGTGTTAATTAAAAAGCTGAATTCAGTGGGAATAGTCTTGGTATTCTAATCAACTATTTAATTTGTTCAAAAAAATAGTTTCATTTTACTAAGCACCATTTAGTTACAAACATATTACACCCTTCCATTTTACATTATTTCTGCCATGTTTATAAAAATTGAATTTTACAATCCATTTTTCGATTCATTTCTCGTATTGGCAAAGATTGTAGAAATCTTTTGGAAAATGTACCGTTTTAGAAATTTCATATTTAATAAAGAAAGAACATCTGCAGTAATACCATAAAGCTATATATAATTTTAAAGATAATTTAAATAAGAATGTATTTCATGAAATTATGTTCATTTAGCATCATGTTTTAAAGTTTTTGAAAAATAATCGGGAGAAAAAAGCATACCTAGCTTTAATTGATAAAAGATAACATTTCTGCATGTGAATATAAACATTGAGCATGATTATTTCGACAGCCAATAAGGTAGTATCTTGATTTATATTTAGAATTCAGAGGCCGAAGTGATGTTTTGGAGTTGAGAGGAGGATTTTTTTCCTTATTTTTTACGACTGATATCAATATTTTTTTCTGTATTTTATTCGGTGCTTTTTCATTCGTCAAAAAAGAATAAAAGATTTGTATTTTATCAAAGATAAAAGAATAAATTGACTGTCCAAAACCGAAATACACTTTTTCTACTTCATGAACAAGGAGTAATTTGTGAAGAAAATAACAATAAAATTGATTGACGGTAATTGACGGTATTTCTAAATTTTTCAAGGAGTATAAGGAATCTTAATCACCATAAAATCAAGCTGGTAAACGCAGGAACATATGATACGCCAAGTGATGAACATACAACGCCAAGTGATGATAGAATTACTAAAAGACAGTATTTCCGAGATAAAAATAAATCACATGTGAGCATACACAGAGTAGAAAATAATAAAGTTAAAATATTGCATCAAAGCACTAAAATATAGAAATCATAGATTATCAAAAATATGGATGTCTAACCAAAATCATATTATGAACTAACCAACAATGAATATCATAAAAAAGAGTTTCGGTAAACTTTCATTAAAAATTCAGATATAAATACATGGAATTTAATTTCTAATTCAGTTATAATGTTTTTATAGTGCTTAATATTTATCGGGTCCCTTTTGTCTTGAAACTTTAGTTTTCGTTTATGTTTTCCTATGTCATTTAGTAATTAAAATCGCTCTTGGTTTTATTATGGTATCTGTATTTTGCATGTAAAATCATCGTATATTCTGGCATTTTTTAGAGACCTCAAATTGTTTTTGTTAATTAATTATCTATCTTCGTTTGTCAGCAGGTTTGTTTGCCGGGAGCAGGTCAGCAGGTTTATTGATTGTGTTTGAATTCAATTTATTCTTTTTGACATCAAATATGTCAATATATTTTTGCGAGGATACAAATATAATTTTTGGCTCTTTTATGCAACATGTATATGAATATACTTTTGAGGTTAATTGAAATATACTTTTATGCATCGAGTATACTAATATAATACTGGAATTCAAATTTACTTTTATGCAATTTATTATTTGCTGAAATATATGAATATGAATAAATAATATATTTATGCAATATATTATTTATTCAAATTTACTTTTATGCATAAAAACAATTTATGCAATTTAATATTTGCTGAAATATATGAATATGTAAAAATAATATATTTATGAAATATATTATTTATTCAAATTTACTTTTATGCATCAAATTAATTTATGCACTTTATTATTTGCTCAAATATATGAATATGAATAAATAATATGTTTATGCAATATATTATTTATTCAAATTTACTTTTATGCATAAAGACAATTTATGCAATTTATTATTTGCTGAAATATATGAATATGAATAAATAATATCTTTATGCAATATTTTATTTATTCAAATTTACGTTTATGCATCAAGTCAATTTATGCAATTTATTATTTGCTCAAATATATGAATATGAATAAATAATATATTTCTGCAATATATTATTTATTCAAATTTACTTTTATGCATCAAGACAATTTATGCAATTTATTATTTGCTCAAATAAAAAAATATGAATAAATAATACATTTATGAAATGTATTAATTATTGAAATTTACTTTTATGCATCAAATCAATTTATGCAATTTTTTATTTGCTCAAATAAAAAAATATGAATAAATAATACATTTATGAAATGTATTAATTATTGAAATTTACTTTTATGCATCAAATCAATTTATGCAATTTTTTATTTGCTCAAATATATGAATATGAATAAATAATATATTTATGCAATATATTATTTATTGAAATTTACTTTTATGCAATTTATAATGATATGCTTTTGTGGAAATTCAAATATATTTTTATTCAATTTAGTGCATCAACTATATAAATATACTTTTGCAAGAATTCTAATATATTTATTTTTATGTAATTTTATTTACCGTGTATCAAATTGTGACAAACATTATATCTGTTTAAGCAATTATAAAGATTTTCATATGTTTTGTTTATTATGTGCATGAACCTTCTTAATGGAATTGGACCTTGTCGTGTCTTAGTGCCCTTAAAATCTTAAATGTCTATGTAATTATTTCAAATTGAAGGTTGCTTTTTTCTGTTTATGTAATTTTACTTTCTCATGTAAATTGCTCAAATAAATAAATAAATACAAAAGAAAAAGAATCTTTCTTCCTTCGCTTCCAACAAAGAAAAAAAAATTCTCTCCAATAGATACAAGGGATGTTGAAATGAAAAGGTACAAAACGACACTGTGGGTATAAATGAAGACTTTATTCAAAGTATACACCATAGGCCTGATCACAACGATCCCATTGATTAACGAGCTGAAGGATTCCTTATTCCCAGAATTCCTTTGGCCGTGACGTGACCCATTCCTTCACAGAATCCTTGAATTTGCCGTCTAAGGTCCGCTGCTTGTTGAATTCCTAGAGCATGGAAGAACCAATAATTCCGATGTATACTGTGAGACACTCCGAAGACAACGAAGGTCCATCAAGAACAAAAGACCGGGCTATTCACGGAGGGCGTGGTTCTGTACCATGATAACGCACGTTCACACGTCTCCAGGTTCATACACGCGGAACTGGCCTAGTTCAAGTGGGAGCAGCTCAACCATCCTCTCTACTGCCCGGGCATGTCACCCTGCGATTTTCATGTGTTTGATCACCTGCAAAAAATATCTGAAACTCGGACGGCGAACTCAAAGATATTGTGAAGGACTTGGTCTCGTCGCTGCCACAGGAATTCTGGGAACAAGGAATCCTTCGGCTCGTTAATGAATGGTATCGTTGTTCTCAGGCCTATGGTATATACTTTGAATAAAGTCTTCTTTTATACCCACAGTGTCGTTTTGTACCTTTTCATTTGAATAACCCTAGTACTTGATGAAACAATGAAAACGGTTTGAATTTCATTCTCATTTTGAAATGTGATGTAGAAAATTACGAAAAATGTTTTCTCAAAAATTGACGAAGTCAAAAGAATATCTTCATATATAAATGAGAGCCTTTAAAATACATATATTTGTATTTTTAAAATACATATATTTGAATTGACAATTGCTGACGTGTTGCTAAATTTAAAACAAAATTTTGATTGAAGTTTCGAAAAAAATTAAATCCCTTCTGAAATGCACATTTGCTGTCTACAAGACATATATGTGCCAAAATTAATGACTCAAGGTTAAACAGCCTGTCCTGCAGATCTTTATTATGCCATCTGTATATTACTTTGATATTTCCTGAACAATACACATTTTAAATTGAAATTTATATTAAAATATTTAACTTTATATGAATTAAAGAAATATTTAACTTTACATGAATTAAAATATTTCTGTCAGAAATTCAGGATATTAATAACACATTTAAAGCTTTTGAAATTCGGAAATAATTAACTCTGAAAGTTTTTATTCCTGAAAAAATAAATAAAAAGTTTTGTAGAATAACATTACCTTTTAATTTAAAAGAATTTTAAATAGAAAAATTTCGTATTTTAATCCTAAAATATTATCTTCTTTATTAAAAATTCAACTTCACTGGAGAAATTCTTGAAATTAAGTGTCACTGAAGTTTTAAATTAAACGTTGGGTTTAATTTTATGTGAAAACATAATATAAAAATTGGTATGCATTTCTTAAAGAAAGAATCTTCTTCCACGAACTTTGAAATATTTTAATTAAATGAATTTTTTTTTTGGTGAGCGTATTAGTTAGAAATATGCAAGAAGACAGATTCTTAAACGTAGTTATAATAAACACAACATTAAAGTAATAAAAAAATTGAAATCTGTTGATAAAATGTAGACAGTATTTTAATAAAATTTTTTGACATCATTTTATTAAACTATCATTTAACATTAGAATAAAAATATTCGGTATTGCATTTATTTTTTTTTCAGTTGACTGTAATTAAATTTTTTTTGACACAGTAAAGATTCTAAATTTGATCATTTTATTAATTCATAAGAATAAGCAATCTCTAATAATGCTCATACATTGATTTTTTTTATAACGCATCATTTCTATGATTGTTTATTATCTTTCAAAAATATTATTATTATTTTGATAAAGTTATTTTTCGATCATTGCTTTTTTTGTTAAATGGTAGGGATAAAATTAACATTATGCTTTTGATGCTATTAATTTTCTCCCTTTTTCTTTATTCTATCCAATGAATAATTTTAATTGAATATTAAATTGATGTTAAATATTTAAGATAATTTCTTATTTTTTTATTTAAATGATTGTTATGTAATAAAACTGAATCTCCTTGTAAAAGACTTAAGAAAATTGTGATGTTTGCTATATATATATATATATATATATATATATATATATATATATATATATATATATATATATACAAAAGTATTAGAATCAAGTTAATAGGAAAAACAAAAAATCAAATAAAAATTAAACCAAAAAAATTATGAAAAATATAAAAAAAGAATCCGGCTAGTTTTCAAGGGTCACCCTCAGGCAGGGATTCAAAGAAAGGGATTTTTTCTGTGAGGAAATACAGACATTGTCTAATAATGATTCCTCGTGACCCGAAAATCCCCTGAAATTATGCTCAAGAGATATACCATTTTAACAGAAAGGAAATATAAAACAACAAATTAGAAGAAATTAACCACAACAAAGTAAAAATACAATAACAAAAATAACAATAAAAACAAAAAATAGCACTAAAATTAAAAATTAAAAACGAAAAGGCCAGTACATACCATCAACAGTCAAGGAAACTTTAAACTATCGATTGTGATTCCCTGTTTTTAAAAAACTAGCGGTAAATTATGTAAACAGATGTAGGCTCCCAGCGCCATCTATTATCTTATATATATATATATATATATATATATATATATATATATATATATATATATATATATATATATATATATATATATATATATATATATATATATATATATATATATATATATAATCTTGAATGTGTACATATTATTTCACAATTTGAAAAAATCTGTTTTCTCAAAATCTGCACTGCATCGAGTCACATGGTAATAACACGACAAATAAAACAGCACAATACGCAAACAAGCTACTTGTGTCGTATGAAGAGAAATAAAGAAGCTAAAGAATCTTGAAAAAAGATGGCGTTTATTAAGAATAGACTGTTTGCACCGGTTACGTCTACAGCATTGTTTGATGGGAATTTGCCTTACGTTGTTATGCGATTGCTCTGATCCTGTTCAATAATTTATAACTCTTCTTTTTTATAAAATCAATTTCTTATGCACTCATTTCGAAGCGCGTTGCTCTCATTTGTGTATATGACTCCTTATTATTTATGTAAACATTTATTATATTTTATAAAAAAATATTTTTTTCCCAAAAGTGACTTTTTGGCCCATAAAGATTTTTTAAAAAGAATATGCGCTGTCCTTCCCTGAAAAATTTCGGCCTACAGAAGATGAAGTGGGTGGTTATAGATTTGATTTCTAAAAAGTGAGTCACAGAGCTTAAAAATTTGAGAGCCCTTGTATTAAATGTTTGATAATTATTTAAAATATCTCTATTTGATATTCATAAGACAATATACCGCTTATACACTTTAGTGAATGATGAAAACATATTACTTCAATGTGACAATTATATTCTAAAGTGGTGGTGTCCACATATCCTAATTAGGACTAAGATAATTTAAATGTCACACCCCTCACAGATGCAAAAGGAAAAAATGACAGAAATGGAATGTAATAAGAGAGCTAATTCCATCTGGTGATGAAACGCAATGTTGCAATTAAGTAAAGGAAATAGTTTATATACTGCAACATATTGTAACTTTAAACAAGCAATTCTTGCACATATATATGTTACCGTTAAAGTATGAAATCCGTTATATTATAGAATACCTAGTTATTCCATGAAATAACTGATCGTGTCCGTTAAAGTGTAAAACTCTCTTGTATTTCATGGTTTAACTAGTTATTTCATAGAATAACGATCTGCAGTCAGTTAAAGTGTAAAATAATCTATATCATATATCTTGCACGACAAATACATTTACCTTCCACCCCTACTGCATTTATGTTTTTGTTTGTTTGTTTTAGAAATAAAAAATGTTTCATTTTAGAAATAATGTTCTTTGTAATTCCAAGTGTCCTTTTAGTAACCCTTGTTGTAACAAATGATTTTATGGTACGTTTCCATAAATACCATTTATACGCTGCATAAATGAGATAAATTGCTTCTTTTTCATTTTAATTGTCTATCATTAGTTTAATTTCATTTTAGATAAATTGTTTATTTTACACTTTAACTGTCTCTCATTAGTTAATTTATAGAATACCTAGTTATTTCATAGAATAACTAGTTAAAGTGTCAAATTAATAACATATTACACACTTTAACGGACACGATCAGTTATTTCATGGAATAACTAGGTATTCTATGAAATAACTGCATTATATACTTTAACGGTAACATATACATATTTTTCGTGCATCTCGGAAACAATTCTAACAATTTGGATCAAATTTTATATCTAGATAAGGACTGGCGTTTTATATTTGTAGATATAGGTGTCTTTCTCGATTTTATAAGCAAAAATGCCATTTTGTTTATAACTAACTATAAAAGCTCTTTTCTGTCTGCTCTCATGCTGACGATATCATATAGCGTCATCTTGGATCCGATTGCATCAAGGTAAAACTGAGTGTAAGTTCAAAAATATAAGCAATGATAGATAAACTGTAAATTGATTGAATATAGCAGATTGTTTCGAATACCATGTTAAGCTTAGTGCATTGATGATTTTTTTTATTTAAATGACCAGTTTATATGTAGTAAGATTATAAAATTTTCATATGTAATCAGTATATTTCTCGTATCTAAATTTCTCCAAAATAAACAAAGTTTTACATAAAAAAAAGCAGATGAAAGCACGATTTTCCAGATATTACATATAAACACACGAAGAGTTACGAAAAATTATTAAAGGAAAAAAAAGGCTTCAAATTCCTTCTGTTTATGTGGCAGCATTGTATTCGATGTGACGCAATTGCGAAAACAATTCCTGTCACATGCGTAGTGAAAGTAAATAGCGGCGTAGAACATAGAAAAACAGCTATCTAATAAAACAGAAACGGATATTGAGTTCTAGCAGGCTTCAAAGTCTTTTTGGAGGTATTGTTTCGAGTATATTGCAGCAAAATTCTAGCGATGAATAGAAAAAAATTTCTAAAGCGAAAAGCGGAAAATAAATGGTTGCGGAAAATAAAATTCTAATCCATCACTGTTAGTCTTCTGTTTCTCTCTCTTTTTTTGTCAAAAATTGAAATTTAATGGTCTGAATAGAAGAAAAACAAATTCTGTTTAAATTCACTGTGTAGACATTTTCAATCGATCTCTTTTTTTATGACTACTTCGTTATCGTCAGCCATAACAAAATAGCTCTTACCTTCCGCGTTCATTTTTATTTTATCCAGGGAGGCAGTCATTAATGACTAGTTGGTTCGCAAGAAATAGTGATTATATTTAACATCAATTAATCTCTTATGCAAAGATTGATGTTCATGATTAGTTCAACAAAGTATTTTTAGAATCAAATTGCATAAACATTAAAATCGTATTATTGCCTTATACTTGTTTTTTTACTGTGTATATAAACCTTTTGTATGAAGTCGAACTTCGTGATATCCCTGTGCCATTAAGTGTCTAACTAATCTGTTTCAAATTGCAAGTTGTTGCAATTTTTGAAATAATACAATTTCATTTGCCAAATCGTCGTGCAAATTGTGAAGATCATTAGTAAAATACTTCTTCTTTAACAGTAGAAAAAACAAATTCAGAAACGAAATTAACAATAAACGAAACAATGAAACTAATTGTTTAACGAAACAATGAAACTAATTGTTTAACGAAACAATGAAACTAATTGTTTAACGAAACAATGAAACTAATTGTTTAACGAAACAATGAAACTAATTGTTTAGCGCAACAAAGAAACGAATTGTTTAACGAAACAATGAAACTAATTGTTTAACGAAACAATGAAACGAATTGTTTAACGAAACAATGAAACTAATTGTTTAACGAAACAAAGAAACGAATTGTTTAACGAAACAATGAAACTAATTGTTTAGCGCAACAAAGAAACGAATTGTTTAACGAAACAATGAAACCAATTGTTGAATAATTATTTTTATGTTGAAATCTCAAAATTTAAGAAAAAAACATTTTTTTTAATTATCAAAAGTCATGAAATTTTGCATAGTAATGAAATTAGGATAACAGAACGAGAATTTTCAAATGCTGCAAATTTTATTTTTTGGGGTTGGATATTTTACTTACTTGCTATTAGATGCAACGCAAAGACTCCTTTGTAAAACAGGAAACATTTATTATAATCTTTACCCTTCGCCCATTGAGCACAAATACAAAACATACTCAATCCGCTTGATACTAGCGCTAAACATAACCTCCAAAGAGTAGTCATTCAAAAGAGTATTGCAATTGAGTAGACATAACACATAAAGTAAGCAATATATACAGGTGGATATTTTTGTATTTGCGGCTTTTCCCAGCTTGCAGTTTATACCAACAGGCAAGTAAGTTAACAAAAAAAAATTGAGAAAGGAAGTCATCAAAGTGAGTACAAAAGCTTCGCTATTTGGAATATTTGAGATAGCACTAATACTGTAAGATATTATATAACATTGCTTGATCTGATGCATTGATATTATACAGTACTATATTGAACACTATCATACCGCCAGCGTCCTGTCATAGGGGTAGCGAGTCTTCCCAGTAATGTGAGCGTCCCGGTTCGGGCATGGATGTTCTTCTTCTGTGTGAGGTGTGTGAATGTGCCCCCCTGTAAAAAGGGGTTGTGCAAGCGAATGTGACGCATGAAGTAGCTAAGTCGCACTTTTGACCCTAGATGGCGCTACTGTAAAGACAAGAGACGCCCACTCTGCTTAAATAGCTGTCAGATCAGTCAGCAGGCTTGTAAAGTGTCATAGGTAACAACAACAACAATATCATCCATTCATTGCACAACAATTTTTACATATTTCCGTATACAGTATTATAGTACAACAGTATATATGTATTGCCTTCTACAATATTATACAATGAATTGTACAACAGTATATATATATTGCCTTCTTCAATATTATACAATGAATTGTACAGCAATATATGTATTGCCATGTATAATATACAATGCTTTGTACAACAGTATGTTTTATCTTATTCAGTAACATACAATTATTTGTACAACAGTATGTTTTATCTTATTCATTAACATACAATACATTGTACATTAATATACATTCTATTGTACAATATCATATAATGAACTGGACAACAGTATACCATATAATGTATAATATAATCTATTACATTTTGTACGATATCGTTTAATATCATTCTATATTGTACTATAATATTTGCATGCTATGCTATTCGAAATATAAAAAAATTCGAAAAAGATAACATTTCCGATAGTTTTGGTGAAAATTAATTCATTAGAGAAAGTCTCCTCCCCTATATTTCGTAAGAAAATTAAGGAGCTTACAACCGTAAGTTATATTTAGCTATGCACATTATGAAATATATTTGATATTTTGAAAATAACGTCTCATATCTTAAAGTACAAAGTCATTAGTCATGATTCTACAATCTTCAAGAATCCCTCATTAATTTTCTGTCTACTTTTAAGATGATAATGAATAATTAATTTTAAGTAACCAGAGACGAGTAAATGCTGACGATAATTTCTCAACGAATAGTGCCTTGAATTATCTATGTGGAAATGAAAAATAATAGCAAATCTACACGCTTTTTTCGGATTTTGAAGTAGAGTCTGATATATCTTTCACAGCAAATAAACGGTTTAACACTGAAATTTCCTGATTAAAATTTCACGATGTTTTGTCTGGAATATGGGTTATGATGAAACAGGTTGTAGATCTATAAAATGACTTAAAATGTATGTTTGATGTACATTTGCATATTTGATAATATATAAATGGATATTTGTATATTTGATGCCTTCCTAAAGGTAGTCTGAAATGTTTTGTCAAAATTGATTCTTTGCATGTGGCAATGAAAGAAAGACTATCATTTTGAATTATGTGTCTATATTCTCGCATATAAAGCATACAAAGAAAAAAAATCTTTTTGAAATGTTTGAATCCACCTGGATGAATCGCTATGTTTCTAAACTCTTCAACCCCCCTTTATTTGGTATTGTTTTTGTTTAACTGTATAAATACTACAAAATAAATTCTAAACAAGTGAGACAAATGACATTTGTTAAATATGGCATGGATTAAAAGATATATTTATGATATTTATATTTAGATAATGGTTTAGGTGTTATATTAAGATTATCTCTCTCTCTAATATCCAATCTCTCTTTCTAATCTCGAGATTATATCTCTTTCACTCTTATATCTAATTCCTGTCTAACTTCAAGATATTCTCTCTCTGAAATCTAATATCTTTCTAATCTCAATATTATATCTCTCTGTAATATCTAATCCCTCTTTCTAATCTCAAGATTATCTCTCTCTCGAATATCCAACCCCTTTCTACTTTCAAGATTATCTCTCACTCTAATATCCTATCACTTTCTAATCTCAAGATTATCTCTCTCTCTAATATCCGATCTCTTTCTAATGGCAAGATTATCTCACTGTCTAATATCCGATCACTTTCTAATCTCAAGATTATCTCTCTCTCCAACATCCGATCACTTTCTAATCTCGAGATTATATATCTCTCTCTCTAATGTCCAATCCCATTCTAATTTCAAAATTATCTCTCTCTAATATCCAATCCCATTCTAATTTCAAAATTATCTCTCTCTGATATCCCATATCTTTTTAATCTCAAGATTATCTCTCTCTCTAATATCCGATCACTTTCTAATCTCAAGACTCCCTTTCTCTATTATCCGATCTCTTTCGAATGGCAATATTGTCTCTCTCTCTAAATATATCCAATGCACTGATTTAAAATGTATAGAAATACAGGAAAAAAAGGAAAATGTTTAAGTCCTTTTCATAATAGACTTTCATAAAACATTATTTTCTTAATGATTATTAAACTATTTTCAAAAATATTGACATTTTCTCTTCAATCATACTATGTCAACACATGGCATTCAAAAGCATAAATCACAACTTTGAAATTTGATTATAACAAAGATTCTGGATTCTACACTCACTAGAATAGAATGATGTTAGAAAGGATTGTTCATCAAAATTGATATCCTCGTCATTTTACGTCAAATTCTCTTTCACTCCACTTTTTATGGTTGAAAATTTATGATGATTGACTTCACCAGTACTATCGAAAACTATATAAAATATATAAATGTATAAAAACTCATAAATGAACAATTTATGAGCTAGATGAGTAAATATTCATTTAAAATACAAAGTATTTTAAGTTAATTAAAACTAAATTTAGTTAGAATATAATTTATTTCAATTACTGTTGCAAGATTTTATAGCATCTTTTTGATCTAAAGACTTTTCACAAGGAATTAACTTTTATTTCCACGTGAGGACACGATGTTTTTTTTTGTTTGAGGTTTTCGAAGCCAAAAAATGTAGGGTCAGAAAATTGGCGATTTATCACTTTTGAGGCATGGATTTTTCGTTTTCAGGATTATTAGAAAGTGTTAAAGAAGGTTGTCACATTTGTGATTTATGCCAAAAAAAATTAACCACGTAAATGTCCGCCATGTACCTGATTCTTCTGTCTGGCCAATAAAGAGCAGGGTCGTAAGAAGTTATCGCCCGAAGAAACACACAAAAAAAATGGAAACCATACGAAAGAACGAAGGAAGATACAGAAAGTTATATATAACTTTCTTAAAATTATATATTAATTTTCTTAAAATTATATATATTTTTAAAGAATTTTCAATTTTTCTAGTTGGCAAAAAAAGTTTTGGAGTTCAAACGATTTTGAGATTGAAAAAAAACCCCTATTGGTTTTCTAAAAGTTGACGATTGCGGAATAAAACAGTCACGCGATCATTCCAAAACAGTTTCAACCAAAATTCGGAAAAAAAAAAAAAAAAAAAAAAAAACTGGCTTCGATATAAAGTTTTGGAGTTCGAACGATTTTTCAGGGGAAAAAAAACATCGTTTTCAAAATATTGACGCATAGGTAATCTTATAGCCACGTGTCAAACAGATTTAAACATTTTAATGACTTAAACTGATTAAGACAAACAATGACTTAAAATAATTATGTTCTCACATGATAACACATTTGCGATAGCAGATTTCAGTTTTCATTTTAATATATTTTAAATTTTATTTCAAAAACTGTATAAAAAACTTTTTAATAATCTGTTAGTGTTAACCGAAAGTAGTCGTTTATCCAATAACTAGAATTATTCATTTTTATCCATAGGTTAACAAAGTTCTTATTGCAAATTACCTACAAAATAAACGAAAGAATATCCCAATTTTCATTTATATAAAACGGCATTTTATATAAATGAATAATGCCTTTCATTTTCATTCCGACAACAATATCAAATCCTCAAGAAAATACAATGTTTCTGGGAATCAATATATTTTGTCAACACAATATCAATACGTATTATTAGAATGATTTAATGTCGCTTTTCTTGTGATGATAATTTAATTATGATAATATGTATTATGTATTATCACTCCAAATAAATGATCTAAATATCATTTTCTCACAAGCTTAGATGTTTCTATAAAAATGATAATTACATCTCATCAAACAACGTCGCATCACTATGCATACCAACAAATTTAATTCAAGAATGTTGAAAATATTTGAAGATTCATATCTGTTCTACAAAAGAAGAAATTCCATGAATAATTTAGTAATAAATAGTTCAATGTGGTATTCGGTTTCTTATCTATAATTATAGTATGAAGTGATTATTTGTGCGTGTGTGTGATTGTTTATCAGAAAAAGTGGGGGTGCGAACGTGTTTGTAGTAGCCAAAACGTAATTCACTTGCATTCAAAACTATTTGAATATGGGTAACTCATTGAATGGTGACTCAATGTACCTCGAAGTTTGAATTAATGTAGAAAACTAATATGTAATATTTTATGTCCTTTTGACAATTGTTCACCATTTTTTTCTCTTGGTACTGCTTCTCCTGGTATTGTAGATCCAGAGGGAATGGTATCCGCGAAACTTTCTCGCACTTTGTCCACTGAAGGACTTATTTTTCTCTCCTTGCATAAAATTGTATATACTTTTTATGGTTTTTAAGGTATGGGTATGGCTTGGGTATGACCGTATGGTATGGGTATGGCCTTATGGTATGGGTATGGCCGTATGGTATATGCGTATGGCCGTATGGTATATGGGTATGGCCTTATGGTATGGGTATGGCCGTATGGTATGGGTATGGCCTTATGGTATGGGTATGGCCGTATGGTATGGGTATGGCCTTATGGTATGGGTATGGCCTTATGGTATGGGTATTTCTTGGGTATGGTATCTTGGATATGGCATTGACGAATAATAATTAAAAAACAAAAATGTTTTAAGTGAATCTAGTATTTTTATGATTCTATCCCTCGAATATGTATTTTCAATGCCTTTTCCCTATCGATTGTAAACAAAAATTTGTTCTAAAACTGCAAGTGTAGTAGTAAGATCACATTTAGAACTTCATCGATTTAAGATGTTGCGTTTACATGCGAAAATACATGATTCAAGATGTTGCGCATGTGAAAATACAGACCCACATATGATCATCCCTTCGACATATTTAAGACAAGATTTAATAAGAATCACTTTATTAGTTGTTAAATATATGTAACAAATCTTATCTACCTAGCTCTTTACCTTTGGACGTTGTCGAGTCCATATGTACTTAAACACTCAGAGTCTTCCTGTAAGAGGATCTCATTAAAAAATTTCAATAATAAATAAATAATATAAAAAAATATTAAAATATTACCAACTTGATTTTAAGTTCCTATACTTAATTTCTTTCGTCCAGCTCCAAGCGTTGATGAATTATCTTGTTTACTGACATACAGATGCAAAAAAGTTTTTTCTTTTTTCCTGAGCTCACGGTCGTGGTGGCCTGGTGGTACGGTCTGGGCTTCAGAACTGCAGAGCCTCAGGTTCGAAACCCAATTTCCCCGGAGAACCGTCGTGTAAGAGCACTTTAAATCCCCCTGCGCCAAACGTCCTTCCACTGGTGTAGAAATTTTGAAAGGCGGTGCCAGCTCAGGTGCCGTCCTCGTCATCTGATCGAGGTTCAGAATTACGAGATCCGTCCCAAAATAGCCCTAGTGTTGCTTTAAAACGGAGCGTTAATATAACTAAGCCAAACTAAACCAATCTCCTGAACATAAGGAGGACTGAAACGTGGCGATTCGTCAATAACTTCAGTTCGGATTTTGTGAAAATTGCAATGCTTTCTCTATAATTTAAATATGAGAAAGTAAAAAAAAAAAAAAAAATCAGTGCATCATCAAAAATAACGAATAATTATTTTTGATGTATTTTGTTAAATTTTAAGATGTGTGTAAAAAATAATCTTTTTAACAGAACATTTTGAAGAATTAAAATTAAAACTATATAAAATATATCAATTACTTTATTTTTTCAGTTTTTCTTAATGTCTTATTATTTAAAAAGTGATTTATTTTTTTATTGATTTTTAATGAATAGTTTTTCTCACGAGTTCAAGGAATTTCCTCTAAGATCTTAAGCAATCAATGAGAATCTGCGGGAAGTTTTACTTTGTAGATTTGGCAAAGAGCCAAGTTTTTTTTTAAAATAAAAAAAATCGAAGACGTTTATTTCTTAACGATTTATAATCTGATAGCAAAGTTTGTTTGAGACTTTCTAATTTTATTGTTTCTGTTGCTCTTTTATTATACTGTGTATCCATTTCCAGTTATTTATTTCGGATTTTCTGTAGATCATCAGACGATATCCTTATCACGAAAAAAATATAAACAAGCAAAATTATTTTTTACTTCATTTACAATAGTTTCTTTTAATTATTATGACTTCCATTTCGCTGACGTTCATAATATCATGGCTAAAGCGTAACGAACTCTACTAGTTTAAAAACAAATGATTTATTTTCTCATAGTTTTCATATTTTCATAATTATAGTTAATTAATTATTGAATGTTTACCAGCAGGTCTTGAAGTCTTTCACATTGAACTCAAATTTCAACCACTTTAATATTCCAAAATAGATGCTAACTTTTCTTCTGTCTTTTCTTAACTCATATAATCTTTTAAGCTTGGAAAAATGAAGCAAATTATAAGCGTCGAATATTGCATAGTTACTAGATTGAAATAGACTTTCTATGTAAAGTAACTTGAATATCCACAATATATGCTACATGCCTAGTTCCAACTAAATGATTTAACCCGAGTAAGCACTTTTCTTTAGTGCTTAATTAGTATACTAGTTAACTCTTGTATTCAGCCCACAATATCATTATGATATTCTTTTTCACCATTTGAGGTATCGAGTTTCCTCCAAATTTTCCGTTGAGATATTTGATACTAATTTAATTTTGAGTAATTAGTTGGATTTGCGTTGCTTTTATTGTTCTTTCTCAAATTTGAATGTTTTATAATATTTACTCTTAATAATTAATTATATGCTATTTAATCTGTTTAATATTCTCTAGTCTGATGAAAGCATAAAATGTTTCATAGACGCATGCGCATATTTATTACTTCAGATCCAAAGCTTCCATTATTTTTTTTTAAAACATGTTAAAACATGTTTTTAAAACATGATATTGTTTTGATTTAGGGGTTTCGAAGCCTCAAAATACACCGACAGAAAATTGGAAATTTATCACTTTTGAGGCATCAATTTTTCGCTTTGAGGGTTATTAGAAAATGATAATAACGGTTGTCCCATTTGGTGACTTATCGCCAACAAAAAGTTACAACTTGGAGCGAATGTCCATCACGGATCCAATTCTCCTGTCTGACCAATAAAGAGAGGCTCAAATGAAGTTATAGCCAGAAGAAGGACAGAGAAGAAAACGGAAATGAACGAGGAACAGCGAAGGAAGGTTCGGGCTCCAAAAAAAGTTTTAGAGCTCGAAAGAGTTTGAAATAGAGCAAAAAAGCCGCTTTTTAAATATCGACGCATGCGTAATCTGATAGTCAAGCGATTGTTTGAAACTGGTTTAAGTTGATTTTTCACAAACACACAAATACTGGGCTCAAAAAATTTTAGAATTCGATTGAATTTGAAATGGTAAAAAAACATCGCTTTTCTAAATGTTGAGATTGCGAAATATGAATCATGTGAGCACATGATGCTTCTTTGCTGGATTGATACAAAGTGACTAAAAAAATGTCTTCGGATGATAACTTGAAATTTGCGACAGTAGATTTTAATTTTTATTTATTCTCATGTTTAGTTCTCATGTTTAGACATCAAAATAAAGAGAAAAGCACTCATCTTTCTTTTTGTCTGTATACTTTTACATTTTATTATATACCGAAGGATACAAAACAGCTGCTCAAAGTTATAAACTGCATCACAGTTAAGCTTGTAGAAGATAATAAAGTATTTGAGTTTTAATAATCTGTTTAGTTTAAAATAGTCTTGGAGTTTTATTTTGTTTATTTGTTTAGTTTTTTTTAGTTTAAAAGTAAAGATAACAATTAATTTCTCTCAAATAGAATATATTTTGACTCACAACTATATTATTTTAATAGATATTATTTAATTTAAAATGTCCTTTTTATTTTTAATGAAATGAATAATGACAAATTAAATCTTGGTTTCATTTTTTAAAATGATCATACTTTAGTTTTCATGAAATGAATAATGACAGATTAAAGCAAAGTTTCATTTTTTAAAACGATCCTACTTTCATTTAAATAATTAAATAATATTTCGATGATTTGCTTGCACTAATTGATTTAGTTAATATATGCTAAATTATTTTGTAAATTAGTCAAAATTTCTCTTATCGATTTTTATTCTCGGCCTCTTACGCTGAATGAAAATAATCCTCATATAAATTTTAGAAAAGCAAATCAGAAAATTCCATCCGAAATCCACATAATGTCATAAAATGTATATTAGTATTATCTACATCATTTTCTAACTTCTATATTCGATAAAAAGTGCCAAGATTTCCATTGAGAAGACTTAATAGGTTTTTCCATTAAATAATGATTCACTGAATTAGAGATCATATGTTCAGCAAAATATTAACCATAATTTTAGTCAATGATAGATTTAGCCAAATAGCAAACTAAACAAATCCTTTATTAAATAAAGGAATTAATAAAGATTATAATATATTGATTCAATGATCAACATCAAAAGAAAAATAAAGACTCTAAAAACGTCCAGTTAAGATAAATATTATTAGATATTTATATCAAGAAATACATTTTCTTAACAAAAAAAAAAAAAAAAAAAAAAAAATTGGATGAAAAAGTCAAGAATTTCCAAACCCCAAATCTTGAAGATAAATTTATGTATATATATACATATATATATATATATATATATATATTAATCTTAATTTCCGTTTAATATATATATATATATATATAAATAGATCCAATACATTCTCTGACTCATGATCAACAATAAAAGAAAAAATCTTTAAATAATTCCAATTAAAATAAATATTATTAAATATTTTTTTTTTATCAAGGAATAATTTTCAAGGAATAAAAATCGAGTTGATCATTGAATAATATTTTTGAACTTTATATATATTCCAATTAAATTGTATTATTATTAATATATATTCCAAAAATTCTAATTGAAATAAATATTAACAGATATTTATATCAATCAATAATTTTTTTAAACAAACAATAAGATGAAAAAGACAAAATATTTAATTTATATATTTTTTTTATTCTTAAATTCCGTTTAATATATATATATATATATTCTCTGATTCAATAATCAAAATTAAAAGAAAAAAATCTCTAAATAATTCGAATTAAAATAAATATTATTAGATATTTATATCAATCAATAAATTTTCTAAACAAAAAATTGTGTTAAAAAGACAAGGATTTCCCAAACCCAAATCTTAATATATATATATATATGCTCATGAATTTTTAAAAATATATTTATATATAAATAGTTCAAATAAGCTATAACGCTCTGAAAGTTATCTAATGCATTTCCTAAAGCTTCCCCTTTCCCAAACTGAAGCATTAATCGGAATTCAGCTCCCAATTAAACCGAAACTGTTCGCTAAGTCAGTCATATGACTAACATAACTCACACCGAGTGCGAAAGAGTTTACTCTACGTTACCCAAAGTGACATCTATGACTTTTAGGTCAACATTAATCAGGGGAAAATTGCACCGTTAGGTGTCCTTCGCTACGGAAGTATCAATAGGTCAAACTATCTGTCCGGTTTGTTTGCATTCTTTACTGGACTGGAAAGTTGGCAATGCATGGGCGTAAAGTGCTGAGTGCTTGAGTTTAGAGATAGGACATGTTGTCACGCAGTCATTAAGAGCAGAGTTTGTGTGCTGAAATAATTAGGAGATATTTGTGCTTCACCTTTTGAAGGTTCTTGAAAAGCAGGTATTAGTGAAAGTAGCTAATGACTTTAGGAGATGCCTATGTATCTGCTATGACCCTCGAAAGCTTAGATAGTATCATGAGTAGCAGGCCTAAGCCATTAAGGTTTGCTTTCAATTTATATTAGAAATAAAATATTCATTTTGATTTTAGCTAGATGAAGATAACAATTGTATTTGTAATATATAGAATAAATACAATCCTATTAGATGTAATTATTTTTTGTTTTTCAATGCACGTATGATATTTTTGCAATTACATAGAAATTATATTCCTATTTTATTTATATGATATATAATTTATCAATTAATGTCACTTGGTTTTTGCTCTAAATACCACTATGTTATTACTTTTTCAAATTTATGTTATTTATTATATTCAGATTTATGTAAGTTGTGTTTACATACTTTATTCTATAATATTAGATACATAACAAGTTTTAATATAAAGAACAATTTAAATCTGTTGGATGAAATTATTTTCTGTATTTGAATGCATATGATATGTTTGCAATTATACAGGAATTATATTCTTATCTTATTTATATGCTACTTGCGTTTTTCTCTGAATACCACTATGTTATTACATTTTCTTGAAAAGCGGGTTATATGTTATTTGCAATTATTCATATTCATGCAAATTTTTGTTTACGTAGTTTCTCATACAACATAATATATCAAATAATTTAAATCGTGTTGGATGAAATTATTTTCTGTACTTGAATGCACGTATATGTTTGCAATTATATCGAAATTATATTCCTGTTTTACTTATATACTAAGTAATTTTTTCATGCTCTTGTGTTTTGTTCTGAATTTCTCTATGTTATCACATTATCAAATTTATATTATTTGTATATATTCATAATTATGCAACATATTTACATAGTTTATCATATAATAAATTATATTGAGCAGATTATAATATATAGAGCAATTTAAATCCTGATGGTTGAAATTATTTTCTGCATTTGAATGCAGACGCGTTATGTTTTCCAACTATACAGGGATTATATTCCTATATTATTTATATGTTACGTGATTTCTGAATTAATGCTACTTATGTTTTACTCTGAATTCCGCTGTGATTTTATATTTTCAAACCTATATTTTTGAAATTTTTCGTATTTATGTAATTTTGTTACATAATTTATAATTATTTATCCATTAACTTAATTCCTTCTGATAACCTTTAAGGTAGGTTAAGCCAATAAGTGTTAAATATTTAAATTTGACTGATAATTTTGTATAGTTATTTCAGTTTACTCAGTATTGCCAGATATGGTTGGCATTAAAAAGATGTAATATTTTATTTTTATTCATAAGCTAAATGATTTCTAAATTTCTTCTCTTTTTAAAATTTTATTTTTATTGTATGTTCTAGGTAGTTATTCATGTTTAGACAATTTATAGGCACATAATTTTATGTGCAATTATTTCATCACAACTTCTTCATCAACTTAACTAATTTTGATACTCTTTTGGGATAGGTTGAAGAGGTGAAAAATAAATAATTAAATCTTCCAGATATTTTTGCAGTCAGATAAGTTTGCAATTTTACAGAAATAATATTATAGCTTGTTAATGTGTTATACAATTTTTAAATTAATAATATTTGTGTTTTCTTTTGAAGTCCATTCTCTTTCATTCCATTTCCTATTCGAAGTTTTTTTCAAACAGTCATTTTCATGTATTTTATGTTTTAATAATTCCTTAATTTCATCAACTTAAGATATGCGACTAGCTCGAAGAGGAGTTTTCAAAAATATATGTATATATTTTAATGTTTATATGAAGTTTTTATTAATATAAGGATAAAATAATGAATAAAATTGTAATTATTTAAATCCAAATATATTTATAGCTTTTGGAGAAAAAGCATATTTTGATGTAAATTTTAGCATTTATTTACAAAAGTTAGGATTGTTGTAAAAAAATGTTAAAGTTTTTCATTTTATTTGTAATTCTACACGTATAACGTATCTTTATGTGTAACTAATATCTAAGAATTATATTCAAAAATAAAATTTTTGCGTGCAATAAAGGAAATTATCTATGAAGTTTTGTAATTTTTTCAACAATGCTTACAATAAACAATCAGAAATCCAATTCTAGAACATTCTACATCAGATACATAGCTCATTACATTCCGCATAAAATAAAGAGCCCTAATTATTAATTTCATTAAGATATTTTGATTATTTTTTATGATATGACGATACTCGTACACTAGAATTATGAAAAAAAATCGTTCTTCAGAAACTTCATTTAAAGCTTTTAAATGCTTATAAATAAACCTCACTTTGTCAATAGATTCCTATAACTTATAATTGACAAAGACAAAATAAAGATGTCACTGAAAACATAAGCGTATAGATTTTTCAAACTGCAAAATAAATAAAAATGCTAATTTTTATCCAAATTAACATTTTAAACCTAGTCTATAAGTACTAAAAGAATTGAATAATTAAATTTTGCAAAATAAATGAAATATTTAATTTAGTATTGTCTAATGATTTTTAAGCTCAAATAATTTCTCATCGCATAATATTATGAAAATAATATAATTTTTAATGGCAATTAACTAGAATTAATTAGGTGTCCGATTTACAAATGGATTGACATTATCAAATTTCTGTTTGCTATGCAAAGGACATGCTAGATTTATCAAAAATATAATTTATTCTATTCTTTATTCTACCTTATTTAAGCAAAAAGAATACTATTATTTACTGGCAGAGCAAACGATTTTTCCTTGACCAAGAAAAATATTCCGTTTCTCTGTTAGAAAGAATCGTATACGAATGTTACGATACTCGGGAGCCAATTGAATTGCTACAATGTGAATACTAATACTACTTTTCCGAAGTCATGAATCAACAAAATTCTCTGTGCTTTGAACGATTTCTGACAGCGCCATCTATAGCCTCGAATCCGATCTATATTCAGTTCAGAAAGTCTTGGTATCTATAAAATGCCACTCGCAAAGAGATATTGTAACAATTTCAGTACCATTCGTAGTAGAAATTTTATTGCGGTTACGGAATTCGATGCATGAATTTTTCTTAATTAAATTTGTTTTTTTGGTAAGATTTACAAAGCCTTGAGTTGCAAAAGTATTTGGAAAAAATGGAAGCATAATCGAAGAATTATACTAAAAAAATATCATAATGAGTTTAAAGTTTTCAGATATACATTGAAAATATTTCAAATTTATAAAGTAAATATGAACTTTTTAAATAATTTTAAGGGGACAGTTGACTTTGAAACAAGCAAAAATGGACAAAAACCTGAAAGTTTATTTTTAGCGTGTCATCGCCAAAATATATTTTTATATTAAATAAAATAGTGTTATTTCATATATTCTTCCATACAATAAATATCTGAAGGACCATGAGAAAAAAAAGTACACCTTAATGACTTTCTCAAAGTTATATCGTAATTAAATTTAAGTATTTTTGAAATGTTCCAGGTGTCTTGATTTTTGAAGAAATTAAATAAAATTGATAATAAAAAGTATTAAAAAGAAAATAGGGTAAAATTAAATTAAAAGAAAATAGAATATGCATTTTAAATTTCGAGTTTTTTTAGATAGTTGAAAGTCAATTATAGTTCAGAAAAACACATTTCTGTGAAAATTCAGTAAATGTACATAAAAGTATTTGTAAAGATTTAGCATTTAATTGAAATTACAAAATCGTGCACAGTTTTGGTCCAAATAAATAAATATTATGAAATAAGGAAATAATAATAGAAAAAAAATTGAAAACTATGTCGCCTGAAATATTTTGAAACATTAAAAAATTATATATATTTTTTAATTTTTTTAAAAAAATAATATAGTTCAGTTTAAAATGTTTTTAAAGCAATTTGCCATATTTATGTTTTAATACATGTGCTTAAAAATTTCATAATCCTAGGTGAATAATTCACAAAGTACCTAATAAAGTGAGTGCCCCGTCCCCTTAAATCTAACTCAGCAATATCAAATTAGTAGAAACTTATGGTCATATTTACCCCTTTTTATAATTTAAAAGCTTCGACTGGATTTCTTTTTTTATAAATTTTGCATTGGGTTAAAGCAATTAAAAGGATGTAATTATATCGAACAATAAACTTTGTAATTTAATAAATTCCTACCATTTGATAAGTAACTGATTAAATCTACTGTGATAAGTAAACATTAAGTTTCCTATGTTGAATCATTTTAAACTCGAAGGTAAAAAACTTATTTTAAATATTCTGATTCTTAAGAAAAATTTAAAATTACTACCACAAGTCGCATTGAAAAAGAACAAGTTCTCAAATCTTTTCATTTAGGCATCAGTAGTATTATTCTCTAAATAATTACCAAACTGCCTGTTGCTAAAATAAACAGCACCGAAATCACATTTGAAGGAATTTGTGACTTATCTAAACAATGGTGATAGTGCTAAGGATTTGAAATCAATGAGGAGGTGTACATAATCCGACAAACAGTCCATTTCTGAAGGTTTAGAAACACAACTGACAGGTGTGAAGCGGTTGACCAACTCCCACAGCATGTTAAGATTTCAAACTGGAATTTAAGTAGGAAAAAAAATACTTTTGTGAAATAATGCATCCCTTAAAAGAAATTTTGATATTTTTTCTCTCAAAGTATCAGCATAAAGTATTTCTTAGAAAACACTATTGTTTAAAATCTGCTTATGTTTCATGGATATTTCTGCACAGGTACCCTTTTCTGTAAACATCTTATCTTTTCTATAATTCTTCGTTGCATATACTATAGATTTCTATTCCTTCTTCTTCTTTTTTTTTAAAGTATGAATGCGTGTGCGCTCAGCGTAAGAAGGAATGACTGAGTTATGCCGCGTCACTAAATAATAATTCCCTTACAGATAAAAAGGAAAGAAAGGTACCAACAACATCTAGAATTAAAGCATTTTTTAATTAGTGAATAAATAATATTTACTATCTGATTTGAGATGTAGGACCAAAGAGTCCAGGTGCTCCGTCTAAACATTAATAACGTCTTCTACTACAGATTTAATATTTTTTTTCCTACACCGAATTTGAATTAAAAACGCGATTTAGTACCACTAGAATAAAACCACTCTCAAGAAATAAATGAATAAAACCTAGAATAAAACCACTCTACAAAGTTAAAAAGAAATTGTTCGTTATTTGTACAGAAATAACTCGAAGGCACAATAAAAAAAAATCTGCATGTGAGGGAAGAATTTAGAGAAAGGAATTTATTGAAATTGAAATATTCCATAAGATTGATTTGTTTGAAAACTCCTCTGTATCAGTAACGGAATTTGAAATAATGTGTGTGTTAGAGCTTTTCAGTATATAAGTATTATAATCGGAAATCTGATCTCTACATTTTAACGAATCTCCACATTTTAGATCTTCTTGGGTTAAATTAACACATCTTTGGAAAATGTCTGTCTATCTGTCTATGTCTGACAAAGATGACTCAAAAAAGTTTTGAGCTGAGAGGATGAGATTTGGTACAAGGTCTTTACAGCCAATTTGTTAATTTCTATTTAATTTTCTGCAAAATCTTTCCATCAGTCCAGTTGTTCGATTATAAGTAAACCCGCTAAACATAAAATGAACAGTTAGATAGATAAAATTTGGTGCACATATGAAACATGTACAGGGTAGACTAACATCAAATTCCGAGAGAAATCCAATTAGATGTTGCCCGTCTGTCGGTCTGTATTTTCAGAAATGTGTAACGCAATTAATAAAAAACTCAGTTATTAAAATGTATCAAATTCAGTAAGTGATTTTGTGACTATAAAAATAGTTTTATGTCCAATTTTTGTTTCAATAGGTTGTGAAAAAACGAGCATAAAACACAAATTGGATTTTCGGATACTATAAACCTCATGCCAAGGATAAATTGCCAAGAGTCACACGATAGATTAAGTAACAATGCAAAATTCATGCCAAAGATTAATAGAATAAGATACGCAAAATGCCAACCACACACATTCCTCTTTATGAATAGTAATTAACCGAATTTTCATTTTTAAATAATTTCTTTTTCTTTTTTTTCTTATAAAAGCTAATAATTCATCTATTAATTTTCTGCTCCAATTCGAAGGAAAATTGGAAATTGTGTGCAATAATTCAAATGGATATTGTTTATAATGCAATTAAGTTTACAATAAAAAGTAATAATTGAATTTTTTCGGTTATAAGGCACGAAAAAGTAAATCAAAGTAAATCTGCATAGAAGAAAAAAAAAAAAAACTCTTCATCAAACAAATATACATTATTATCTCTTGGTTAATGAATGAATAATCTGCGACTCTGTAGAGAATTCAATAAGAGGTACAAATTCTAATGATCATTGGCTCCACGTATTCTGTAAATAATATTCTATGAATAAAATAATAATAGTGACTATTAATTAAACACAATGGCAGAGATATAAAAATAGTGTAACAAAATATATGAAAATAGTGACTATTAATAAAACACAATGGCATAAAAAAAGCATATTAAAACGTGTTTTTGCAGAGTATAATAATTCAAAAATTTTGTAATTATAATATGTTGGAATAAGACAGCATGCATTTCACTAATAATAAAGATGATTGCGTGTGTTTTGGCTCTTTGCAGACCTGATTGTTTGGCCTATATCTAGGAAATTTAATACACTTTTGGAGAACGAAAAAGCGGACCTTGGAGTGATTTTTTTTGAAATTTTAATTAATTAAAAAGGAAGTTGAAGTTAGGTGTTATTTCACTTTGAGTTCTGAATGTATTTTTACACAAAAATAAATTTTACACCGTTTAAAATTTTTTTTAATAATTGCCTTTTAAATTATACCAATTAAATAACTGAACTTTACCGAACTTAATTTTTTAACCTAATTTCTAACAACATACTATATTGTTGTTCTGAAATTCAAACTGTTTTCGTTCTTTCATCAAATATTTAATCACATGATTTTCTTCTATTGTTGAAAGCTAAAGATGAAAGAATCTTTCTAATATTTGTATAATTTATATGAGAATAAAAAAGTGAAGTTTCAATATCACGAAATTTAAAAGTTAGATGAAAAGCATAATTAGGCTATAATAACGCTATGATGTCATGGGATTGGTATACAAAGATATACTCAGTGAACATAATATATATAAGAAAATTGAAATAATCTGGTTTTAATGCCCGATAATTTGATACTAAGAAATGTGGTTATATTTAAGTGATTTAATTGAAATTAAATGTATTTCCAATGAACAAGCTGGTCACCAAATGCGGATTGATAGGAACAGAAAAATGAAATTATGATATCGCGAAAATTAAGAGATAAATGAACCGGAAATGTATTGTTTCGATAGCACTGTGATGACATGAGACGACTTTATTTAGTTGGGTCATATATACAGTAAACTAAGAAGATGTTAAACTATTGAAATAACATGGTTTTAATATTTGCCAGAAAATATTTTTAAAGGAGTCATGAGCATTTATACATGAAAAAAATGTACCCCTTGAATTAATTAATTAATTGAAGCTAAACTCGATTAGGATAGTTCATGCACACAATGATCATAAAGGATATAAAGGTATTCAAATGACGCTGCTTTGATATCTGTCATGTTTGGTTTTTTAAAATATAAATTTCTGTGGGAATATAACAAACATTAAGTTATGCATAAAAGATTTAATAGAAAATAAGTACAACCAGTACTGCCATCAAGCTAGCACCACGCCAAAGTCAGCCAGTTAATAAAATCCGCATGGAAGTTCATTACTTATTTTTAGTATTACAGAGTCGAACTTGTGTTACCTTATAATTTTGAAACCAGTAAACCTAGAATAATGAAATTAATTTTAAGGGATATGTTGTTTTCGAATTTTGCGATGAAAATGAGTGACGTCTTTACTGAAATGCTGACATCTTTACAACAACAGTAAATATAGATATGGAAATGGAGTTTCTTTAAAACTCTAATATGAAACATCATGTATTAAATTTACATTAAAATTAATAGTTAAAAAAATTAAATTTAAGGGATAATTTTCAATGTTGTTTTCGAATTTTGCGATGAAAATAAGTGACATCTTTACTGAAATGCTGACATCTTTACAACAGTAAATAAAGATATGGAAATGCAGTTTCTTTAAAAATCTGATATGAAACATCATGTATTAAATTTACATTAAAAATAATAGTTAAAAAAATTAAATAAAAAGTCGTTCCAAACTTCTATTAGATTTCCATATTTTTTATATCATAGAATTATAAATTGAAGCTTCCCAAATACTTCAATGATTCCGATTTCCTCTTTTTTATTTTCAAACTATACCCAACCTAGGTATGATGGAATAGACTAGGTATGAGTGCAATGAACAAACCTCAGAACAAGATACAAATGAGATGATGAAATTTGCAAACTTTTCATACTCAGTAATGGATCATAACAATCTTAAAACGCACAACAATATTCAAGTATATTTATATTATTGGTTTTTGAAATATTTTTTTATTTACTTAAAATATATTTTATAAAACAAAAGAACTACTTATTTTCCTAACAGTTTTTCCTATAAACAAAAAAAAATAAGGATATGTTGATAAGTCGTCGGCATAGTTTTTTTCTGAAATTGGATCCAGCAGAGTAAAATTTTATATTCAGTATAATACATTACTATCATGTACATATATGGAACTCAGACATTATAATGATTTTTTAAATGCATAGCAAGATAGAGTGGTTTAGTGACCTATTTCATCAAACTCTGGGGAGTTCCATTGTCAGCACGGAGGGCTATCTGAAATTTTCATCATTCATTTGACCCGATGGGAAACTGAATCGTTTTTTTTTAAAAGGCCTGATCCGGAAGAATTACCAGAATAAGATTTCAAATTTTATTTACATATAAATGATTTCATATTTTGTGGTAAGTTGTAATACTTATAAGTGATAAAATATAAAGTTTCTTATCGATAAATGAATTTTGTTCGAAGAGTTATTCACATTTCGTTAAAAAGCCTTCGAATGGTGCTTGTTATTCATGTGCTAATTACACACTCATTGGTAGCAAGCCCAGCTGTACTTCAGATTTGTCATTAAACTACAATCATCTGAGGGCATTTGGAAATCAGCAATGAAACAGGTAGTATAATGCTCAGTCATACTTTAGATTAATCTTTAAACTGCAATCATCAGGGGGGAATTTGGAAATCAGAGATCAAACAGCCATTACAATGCTCAGACATACTTCAAATTAGTTTGAACTGTAATAATCTGGAGGCATCTGGAGGTCAACGGTCAAACAGGCAGTATATATGGAACAGTATATATGGCAATATATAGTGCTCAGACGTACTTCAGATAAGTCTTAAACAACAATTATCAGAGGGCATTCGGAAATCAGCAATCAAACGGGTAGTATAGTGCTTAGGCATACTTTAGATTAATCTTTAAACTGCAATCATCCGGGGGAAATTAGAAATCAGCGATGAAACAGCCATTACAGTGCTCAGCTGTACATCAAATTAGTCTGAACTGTAATAATATGGAGGCATATGTAGATCAACGATAAAACAGGCAGTATAGTGTTCAGACGTACTTCAAATTAGTCATCAAACAACAATTATCTGGGGGCATTTGGAAATCAGCAATCAAACGGGTAGTAGAGTGCTTAGTCATACTTTAGATTAATCTTTAAACTGCAATCATCAGGGGGGAATTTGGAAATCAGCGATCAAACAGCCATTACAATTCTCAGCCGTCAGATTAGTCTGAACTGTAATAATCTGGAGGCATCTGGAGATCAGCGATCAAACAGGTAGTATAGTGCTCAGACGTACTTCAGAATAGTCTTTAAATGGCACCCATCTGCGGCATCCGGAAACGGAAATGTGCAATCAAACAACTAGTGGTGTTCAGCCGTACTTCAGCTTAATTTTTAACTTGCAATTCTGGGAATTATTTATACGGCTTAAACAGCTGCTGATACAATTCAACAAGAAAACCAAAAAAAATACGCTTGATATAACGCATATGCTTGATATAAATATAAAACTCGATTTAACGCACAAAGTCCTCATGATCTTCCAAGGATTTCCACTAACATAGGAAAGTAACGATGCTTTTATACCAGCGATGGTCGAACAAAGTGTCGAGAGGCAAAAACTGGTCATAAGGTTCTTGCAGCAAACATTTTTTTTCTTCTGAAACTTGGATGCAAATGCAATTCTTCAGGAAAGCTACCTAAATAAACATCACTATTTAAACTTTGGTAGATGACTGCTTTATATTCAGGCGTCGATTTCACGTCATATCCGCAAGATTAAATAATTATAAGCTATATCACAGAGAATGAAGTGTTGTTAATTTATATAACATCACTTCGGTTTTGGTTATCATTGCAACTTTATATGTGTTTTTTCTTTCTTCGTTTTGATTTTTTGTATATGTAGTATAAAGAAAGTACAGTAATCGTCGAAAAATTCGAACTCCAGATTTTGATGAATCTCCACATTTCAAACTTCCCTGAGTTTGGAAAACAAACATTTTTGAAATATGTCCATCTGTCTGTTTGTGAGAAAGATAACTCAAAAAGGATTTCAGCTAGACAAAAGAAATTTGGTATATGATATTTACATCAAATTTGTAGATTTCTATCAATTTTGAGCAAATTCCGTTCGAAGGAAGTCTGTCTGCCTGGCTGTTCCTATATAAGTTAACACTATAATAGCAAAACGAAGAGAGATTGATGGATGAAATTCGGTACACATATTTAACATCTACAGTATTGATATCTATCAAATGTTGAACCAAATCCAACGAGAGGTTGACTGTCTGTCGGTTTGTACTTTCGGAAATATGTAAACGTGATAAATTAAATATATCAAATTTGATATGTAGATTTGTGAGTACAAGATACGTTTTGAGCCAAATTTTTACAACAGGTTTGGAAAAAGGTATATAAATCAATTAATTTGATTTTTGGACACTATTAACCAGGAATTAATCGCCAAAAAACTCGCCAAGAAAGGGCATGATAAATTCAGTAAGAATGATAAATTCAACCGAGAGGTTAATATTTCATAACTATTGAACGGCAATGCCATGTAAGACATTTACTGGGGTACCATCTTTATTAGAGATTATGCTAGTAAAGTTTAGGAAAACACTTCCACTGGTTTATATTTTTATAGAAAATTTAATTTGCCTACTATTCCTACTATCTCCATTATTTTTCTAGCAATCATAATAGAAACGAACAATTTTTAATACGCACCTTATAATCCAAGTTTCATATGCAAAAGTACAATAAAGAATCATAATTAGAAACTCTAAAAATTTATTCAATCTTGGCATTTGCTTTAAATTTATATGATCACTCTAGTTGATTACAGCATTTCGCAATTATACAATAAAAAGAGCAATTACAAAAGGTCCATTTGCATCTTACAACATTAGGAAGTGGAGATAAAACTGTTGGCGCTCGTCAGCTAAATATTCTCTAAAACTTTGATTTAAGTAATTTGTGCATGTCCAATTCTACTTCGGAGATGTTTGCTAAATGACACGTCATTTAGCAAAGCACTTCATCCGAAGTCCTTAACTTCTCGCAGCTCTATTTATTTCAAAAGTATTCTCAGAAATGTACTGGTTAAAGTGGAAGATGATTCGCCTTGATGAATTTATGGAACAAGATTTTTATCCATAGCGTGTTCATTTTCGATATAAGTTTTCTAAAATTTGCATATAGTTTTATAGGAATATTATTTTACGAGCCCAGATTTTGATATGAAAAATATGATTGTTATGCACATTTTAAGTATTAGATCGAACTACTTTGGTTAACCCTTTCTAGGGCCGCGGGAAGTATGCTTCCCACCAAATTTATCAATCTTTGTATGAAATTATGTAGGTTGGCATAAGTTCTGACAAATATTTTTAGTAAGTCAGAAACTTAGATGCTTCAGTTATTTATCTCAGACAAAATGATGTGTCTTGATTTGTTACTTAATAATTAATTAACCAAATTAATTAATGAATCAAATTAAATTTATCTAATAAGCTAAATGAATCCCTTTTCTTATTCTAATTTCAAGCCTAAAAACATTTTAACATAATATGATTAGAAAAAAATGACCATTTAAAGGGTTAAAAGACTGAACAAAAGTTTTATAAACCTTAGTCAGAAAATTCTATGATAAAGATCTAAGCTTTACTTGGTTATCAAGTCTTAATATTTGGAAAACAGAACTTCATTCGGCAGTTTTTTTTTTGTTTGTAAAACTGTATTTTTTTTTCGGAGAAAATATTTAGATACGAATCGCATACTGTAATAAACACTTCATTCTTCATCATTTCGAATTTAAATCCACCAAAAATTTGAAAATTTCAAATTCTCTTGATAGTTTGGATTTTAAAATTCACTGAATGTTAAGAATTCTCATGAATACTTTCTCTGAGACTACCCTGAAAGATGAGCTTTTCCTAAGTAATTAAAAATTGAATTTTGGCACTAATTTCGAATTTAACTGTTTTATTCAATCTAAAAAAAACAACTTATTTTTATCTGATTGAGGCAAATTTATTGCAGATTTTTCTGTTTGAAAATAATGAGGCACATAACGGAAGAAATCTTGAAATGCGTAATACTTCACCATTTTAACATCGAACATCTGAAAAATCAAGCTTCGCTCGGTAATTTTGTTCTCATTTTTATTTTTATTTATTTGTAAAATTGTGTTTTTTTGGAGAAAAATATATAGATAATCGCATACCAATTACATACAAGTAAACATAAAAAATATTATTATTATTTTGTAAAAAGCAAATTAACATAACATAATAACGTTAAGAACATAAATTTTCCATTTATTGATCGCAATTTAATGTTTAGGCCCTTTACAGAAAATAAAAATTGCTTTGAAGCATTTTTTTGTGAAATAGTGCATTTTTGACAATATTCCAAGTTATCCTTAGTTTTTAGGCCTCCCAAGTCCGTAGATAATCTGAGTTCACCTTATTTTTAAATGTAAGAATCTTCTTTTATCGGTTCATCCCTGTTTTGACTACAAAAACGAATCTTGATGCCTGCGCAAAAGAGGTGGGCTTTCGAATCCACGAATGAAGAGTAATTTGATATCTTGTATGACATTAAGCCTTATTATAAATTAAAATTTTCACATTGCAAGTACTACTTTGATTGTTTAATTATATCCTTACAAACTTTTTTTTCAGTTAATATTAGTTCGTTTGTCAGAATTTAATTTATGTGTAAAAACGTTTTGTTTAATAGCTTATTTTTGGGTACAACCCCCTTCCCTTGTCTCCCTCCCCCTGCAAAAAAAACTTTTTTGAAACTAGCCGAGGTTTTCAGACCAATCAAATTGCATATGCGTTTGACATTTCAATAGAAAAAAAACCTTCTCCATTCTTTATTGAATGTTTTTTTTAAACATCGCAAAAATGAAACAATGCTATGTTTTAGCATTTTAACTGCAGGTTACTTACTTTTTTACGGAAATCGTTTTAGTTTCACAAAATGTGCTTTTGAAGCTTGAATCATATTTTAGATAAATAACTGCCTTCTTTTTAATATTGAAATTTTACATCTATTGTAAACGTAAATTTGAGAAAAAAAATGGATTTAAAAATAATGTTTTACGAAATAAATCAATTTTTTCAGTGATTCTACAGATTACTATACTGAAACTACATAACAACTAAATAAATAGAGATCTAATACACAAGATAAAATATTAAAAGAAAAGTTTTTCCTAATTTATTAGCAACGATGTTAATTGATTTTAACAAGTTAGTTAAAAAATTCTCAATATTCTTAAATCTGCGTTTAAAAATAATTGGTTATTTGTGAAGCAAATTATTTTAGACGGCAAAAAGAGTATGACACAGTTTGACCTGTCGCATTGGTAACTCATTTAAAATTAAAAAACTATTACTATGCCAAAATGAAATAAATGTATGACAATCTTTAGTATTTTTTTTGGAAAACAATGATAATGACAACATACTTGAAAGAATTCTTGTTCTAATAATTTCTGAAAAGAAAATATTAACGACAACGATGGTTATTATGCACTTGATTTTGATTTGGCAAATTCCAATATATATATATATATATATATATATTACTGCAAATGTAATAAACGTATGATTATGTATAGTCACCGGACTAATCACATTTAGCGTAACATATAAATTAACAGCACAGGTAAATTAAAGGTGATAAAAAAGTTTTTTACAAATCTTTGAAGTAAATAGATTCAATCATATTATATTAAACTGAACCTTAAACAATTATGTTGTGAAATTAAACAATCAAAGGAATCACGAATTAATTTATAATTAATCACTAAACTAGTAATCTTTTATGCTTCTAGAAAGGATTTTACGACAAGTTTATTAAATTTCATTCTACTTATTATTTTCGCTAATTTTTAAATAAACATTAGCCACTTTTCTGGAATATATTTCATAAAACTCCATTTTAAGTGAATTCCAGTTCCTCAAATTCATATCATGCTGGAATAATTAGGGGAATAATTCACCATTTCAAATTCCTTCATTCCAATTATTGTAAAGGGAATTTTGATAGTATTAATGATGGAATCAGGCCAGATTTGTTTGAATAATTGTTTTAAAATATCTTCTCGTTTAAATGTAACTCTTAAACATAATTAATACTTTTTTTCTTAAAAGATGTCGTCTGCTTTCAAAAAATATTAATCTTTAGGATTCTTTCAAATTTTTATCATGCTGGAATTAATTAGGGGAATAATTCATCATTTCAAATTCCTTCATTCCAATTATTATAAATGGAATTTTGATAGTATTAATGATGGAATCAGACCAAATTTGTTTGAATAATTGTTTTAAAATATCATCTCGTTTAAATTTAACTCTTAAACATAATTCATACTTTTTTTTTCTTAAAAAAATGTCGTCTGCTTTTATAAAATATTAATCTTTAGGATTCGTTTAAAAAACTGAACTCTGATTGAAATGTATTACAAGAACTCTGAATTTTAAAACTCTTTAAATACATCGTTTGGCAATTTTTTTTCTGATATCTATAAGGAGAAATATAGAAACTTAGCCGATTCTTTTCTTTATTGCATGCAAATTAAACTAACCAACTGGCGCACTTATTGTACACTTAATTAAGTCATATGCAAAATGATAAACATCCACAAAAACATAAAGTTTATATAGTAAATTAGGAAAATCCTTATAACTTTGAAAGCAACAGAGTAGAAAAATAAACCTCTAGAAAAAGTTATTGTTTCATTTATCATTGTCAAAAGTTATTGCTTTATTTACCATTGCTTTATTTTTATCGTTGTCAAAAATTGAAATAATTTATGAAACGTTTAAGATAAATTTTTCATTCAATAGAAAGAGATTGAATATTGTAAATTAAATAGTTTGGGTATTGTGTCACTTTAAGATTGCCTTCCTTTTCTTTTTTACTCTGAACTGCTGGAGCTAAATGCTATACTATATTTATCTTTATGTACGATCTTACTAAAACATAAACGATAATTTTTTTAGAGTTTTCTACACAAATATATCTCAGCAATTGTATATAAAGTGCATTACCTTCACTGAGATTTATTACACCTAATGATATTTATTAATCTGTAGTCATAGTATATGGTGTTTTTCAGGCAAAGTAATTTAATTTTTAGAGTACGTTCGGTGAAAAGTTAGTGGTCTAATCCAAAAATTAAACTATTGACCTATTTGTCCTTATTTTTGGAGATATTATTTCATAGTGCTTGATATGCATCTTTAGTATAGCATTATTTTTCCGTTCTGGTTTAACAATTCTCCTATATTTTTCCATTCTGATCAAACAATTCTTCTTTATTTTTCCTTTCTGATCTAAAAATTCTCTTATATTTTTCTATTCTGATGTAATAATTCTCCTATATTTTTTCATTCTGAGCTAATAATTCTCTTATATTTTTCCCTTCTGATCTAAGGATTCTCATATATTTTTCCTTTCTGATCAAAGGATTCTCATATATTTTTCCATTCTGATCTAAGGATTCTCATATATTTTTCCCTTCTGATCTAAGGATTCTCATATATTTTTCCTTTCTGATCTAAGGATTCTCATATATTTTTCCATTCTGATCTAAGGATTCTCATATATTTTTCCTTTCTGATCTAAGGATTCTCATATATTTTTCCATTCTGATTTAACAATTCAATTATATTTTTCTATTCTGATGTAATAATTCTCCTATATTTTTCATTCTGAGCTAATAATTCTCTTATATTTTTCCCTTCTGATCTAAGGATTCTCATATATTTTTCCTTTTTGATCTAAGGATTCTCATATATTTTTCCATTCTGATTTAACAATTCAATTATATTTTTTCTATTCTGATCTAATTATTTTCCTGTATTTTTCCATTCTGATCGAACAATTGTTCTATATAGCTTTATTATATAAAATACATTATAATAGACAAATTATTATTTTTTAATATAATAAAGCTCAATGTGTGTGTGTGATGGCGCTCTACAGGCCAGACCGTGCGACCAACAGTTACGCAATTTGGCACCTGTATACCTTGGAGGCCGGGAATGTGCACCTCGGGGTTATTTTTTCGAATTTTTAATTAGAATTTTATTTATTTAAAAAATAAGCGACATTTTGGCGTGTTTCTGGTATAACTTCCGAAAATATTACCGCACAAAAAGGATTTTTACATCAAGTTAAAGATCAAAAATTTATCTTTTAAATGATACCAATATTTAATCTTAAAATTAAATTTCTATTTTTAATTAATTTTTAAATAAATATTTTTACGATATTTTTCCAACATTTTTTTTCGTACAAAATAAAAATAAAATTTTAGCTGCACGAGCACATTTCGCATTCGTGGGGGAAGATTAGCTTTTTTCAAAGTGTTGCCATCACATTGATTAAAGCTCCAATTAAAAATAAATTAAATCTTTTTGGAAATGAAATCTGCAAAATTATAATTTTCAGCACGTGTCTGTAGGAAATGAAACAAATATGAAATATTATTTTTTCTAAAAAATAAATTCAAGAAAAATTATTTTATGTTCTTTTACACTATCTATATTATTAATCCAATAAATCAGTTTTATTTTAAGACAAGTTTTGTTTAATATGATTAGAATATCCATTCACACAGCTAATTTGTAAACCTTTAGTAATAGACATAGATCTTCTAAAATGGTCTAAATGGAAAATGATTATATTTTATGTAACTTGATCCAATAAATGCTCTAATAAATAACGAATTTTTGATTTTACATAAAGCTTCTGCTGTGGAAATAACGTTTAACAAAATATTCTTGAAACACTAATATTTTAAATAAAAAGAGTTAGTTTCCAATCAACTAAATCAATCACTTAAACTGACTGATTTATGAAAATTTGAATATCACTATTCAATAAAAAAGTATAGTTTTAGATTTTCCATCGATCGTTTCAAAGAAAATACGCCAATCAACGCGCTGGTTTCTCAAGATTAATTGGCCTAAGATTATGAAAATGTTGAGTTTTTCTAAATTCCTAACATTCAAAGTTTCATAAATCAGTCTTAGTTGATCGTGGAAAATAGAAACATTCATTCATTTATTTAAAATTTGGTGTGTCCAGAATATTTCTCACAATATAATACCTTACTGCATTAAATTTAGACTTCATAATTTTTGAAATATATTTATAGGCCGGAATGAAATATTATTATCGATTTCATTTCAATTCTTTTGAAAGCAAAACTAAAAACTGAATTTTATGCTGAATCTGAGAAATTTTTGTTGAAATTCTGTGAGATATTACATAAATTATGAAAAATATTCTGTAGTTCACACAAGACTTAAATACCGAGCGATTCTGTTTGCAGTACTCATATTCAATAATAATAATAAATAAATAACAATAAAATGATAAATAAAATAAAACGCTTGGTTTTATTAAAAAATATCTTTATATTAATTGCAATCTCAGCATTTCCACTTTAAATTAAAGTTGAAGTTTTATCGGAAATGACAACAAATTAGGAATATATATATAATAAATTGAACGAGATGATCTAAACAACAGTATAAGTTTGGTATGACAATCAAATTTGAAGATTAAAAATGTTTTGTTTGAGAAGTTATTAAGAGACAAGTTACTTACAATATTTAATTGAAAATTGTAGCGAGCGATAATAATGGTGAACCGTCTGGTCGCCAAAGGCGGCTAGTTTTTAATAAAATTACCATTTTATATGGATGTAAGTGGTGGAAAACAATTATTTATGATGAACGATTAATGAAAAGTCAGTATTTTAACTAAAATATCAAAATCTTGTTTTTTGTTTCCATTCTGAAATATGAAAGGCATTATTTTTATTTTGTAGATATTCCTGGCAGTATCTTCTCTTATATTCATCGCTACGATCTTCCTAAAACATAAGTGCAGTTTTTCTCTGGATTTACATATTTTCTCTCCCCAAACTACATCCCTACAAGTAAGTACATATCTTGCACATAAACCTAACAAAGCACTTCTCCGTATTCTTGCAAACAAACCCCTTACACCAATTCCACCCCGAAAATCTCCATGTCAATGGAATTTTTATTCAAATACCTTACACCTAACGGACAACCTGTCACGCACACGATATAATCAATTTCTCCTTTTCCCATAGACAACCCACATGTCTGGATTATGATTTCATACACAAATATTTGCTTAAACTACTTCGCTCGTCCAATTCAGAAAGATGCGGGCATCCCACAAAGTCTGTCGGTTTCTTAGAGCTTATAATTGGGTCCGCAGACGATTTCTCATTTTTCGGGCGAACCCTCAAATCGTTTGCTATACCTGCGCCCTCTTTCAGAAAGGGTCGTCTCCCGATGCCGATCGGTGCTGGTGTAGATTGGGAGAAGTTGCCGCGAAGAACGGGTGTGCTGTTACTCTAGTCCCATTCGTGCCGGCAACGTGGTCGGTGCTGGTGTGTTTTGTGGTGTTGCGAACATTTGGCGTTGCGATTTTTAGAAGTTTAATATCGCATTGCTCAATTTTAAAAGTATATCATGCATTTCTCTTAAATGCCATTTAATTATTGTTAAAAATATACATATAAGTAGTTAGATATATGTATCAAGCATTAAGAAAGTAGAACTTTAGTGCAAAAACTTTCCAGTGTTAAGCTGTAGATACCGAATATGAACAATTGATAATAATCAAGAGAACAATATTAATTGACATTCTATTATAAACTGATGATTCAGTGAGACATTTCAAGAACATTTGCCAATAATTCAATAAGCTGAAGAACATTTTTGATTATTATGAAAGCAACCATGAATTTTATTCTGATACTTTACGGACTATTGACCATATGGATTAAACAAGGTATGTGGTAGTATTCATAATATTATTCGCAAGAAAAGTAACGAAACGTTTTATTTATTACTAAATCGATGTAATATTTTGGTTTCATTTTCAAGTAATTTTATATATTTATGAACAAATCATTCTTTAGAAGAATTTACTAATTTAATAGTCTTTACTTACAGTTTTAATGAAATATTATTTTCTTTGTAAGGCTTCAACAGTTTTTCTATAACTTTGAAGCTGTTTCTGTCACACATATTTTTCTATTAAAGCTCGTTTGATGCTCTAAATTTAATCATAAATTAATTTATAATGTATCTAAATTTGTTCAAATATACTGTAAATATTTAAACGCTTTAATGGCATCAAAAATATTTAAACGCTTTAATGGTATCAAAAATATTTAAACGCTTTGATAGAATCAAAAATATTAAGCTCTTTAATAGCATCAAAAATATTTAAATGCTTTAATAGAATCAAAAATATTTAAGCTCTTTAATAGCATCAAAATATTTAAACGCTTTAATAGAATCAAAAATATTTAAGCTATTTAATAGCATCAAAAATTTGTAAAAGCTTTAATAGCATCAAAGATATCTAAACGCTTTAATAGCATCAAAAATATTTAAATTCTTTAATAGCATCAAAAATATGCAAAAGCTTTAATAACATCAAAGTATCTAAACGCTTTAATAGCATCAAACATATTTAAACGCTTTAATAAAATCAAAGATATCTAAACGCTTTAATAGCATTAAAAATATTTAAACGCTTTAATAGCGTCAAAAATATTTAAACTCTTTAATTGCATCAAAAATATGTAAAAGTTTTAAGAGCATCAAAAATATTTAAATGTTTTAAGAGCATCAAACATATTCAAACTCTTTAATAAAATCACCAGCCGAATTAAACGGAATATATGAGACGCGATTTCGGCGTTGAAATTAGGGAAAAATAATTATTTTTTACATAGATTCTTACCAGATTTCGTCAAATTACAAAAATATTTGTTTACATTTCGTTTTTAACTGCGCCAACTCATTCCACGTACATTTCTCTATTACAAATATATGTACTTCATCGAATGAGTAAAATATTTCTTTATCTTTACAAATAACATTCTTAAATAACTACTTGAAACTTTTATAAATAGGTTAAATTATTCTTACCAATTATAAGAATTTGTCGCAATGATTGTCTTGATTGAAATTGGATCCATTGATTGCTTTAATTGAAACTGGTTGCAATGATTGCAGAGTTGCATGAAATTGCTCTGATCTGATGATTTTAATTATAGAGTAAAAGAAATAGTATAGTAACGAGTGGTGTAGTTTTTCAATGGTGAATGAAACATTTCATTAATAGATGCAGTTTTAATTACCAACGACTTTCTTGAAATTTCAAGAACACTTTTATATTATAAGAGTAGTTTATATATCTATGAAGATGAATTTTAAAAATGGGAATGTTTTGTAACTGATTGCTGAGTTTTTAAACTTTTGTAGCCTATTATATGTTTCGAAAATATTATTTTCACCTGTTTGATTCATTCAATTCATACCTAAAGAAATACGTTCTGCCGGCTTCCTAGCATAGGGGTAGAGCGTCTTTCTCGTCATTCGGGCATCCTGGTTCTTGCTCTTCTTCCGTGTTCTATCTGTGACATGTGCAAATGTACCCCCCCCCCCCACGTAAAAAGAGGCTTTGCAAGCGAATGTGACGCATGAGTAGCTAATTCGCACTCTTGGCCCTAGATAACGCTACTTAAAAAGCAAGAGACGCTCCGTCGGCTTAAAATCGGCGACATCCTTAGTGGACTTGTCAACGATAAGTGCCATTAGAAACAACAACCGAACTATTCTCTCATTTGTTGGCATTCATATAAATGCTGAATTTCGAATAAAAATTTTTTTTTTCCGACTCTGAGGCCAAATTAGGCTAATTTATTTTCATGTAAAATAAACGAAAAATAACATAAATTAAAAAAAATTATAAAAAATTCCTTTTTTAAATATTATTGAATAAAAGGTAATTTATAAAATACGAGAATAGTTATTAATAATGGTGAAAATCATTAGTAACAAATTTGTCTTGTCTCATAAAATATAAGACTATAAAGAAATTATAAAAAAATTAAGGTAGTTTCAAATTTGTATTTTACAATTATAGCTATAAAATTAGAATTAATAAAGTTTATTTGATTGAATGGTTATTAATAAAAAATGTGTTTGAAGCTTTTATTTGGTCATGAATTATGATTCATATCTGCGATAAAAATTTATTTACCTATTTTTAATAAACTATATTAAATGCTAATAGAGTTTGCTGCATAAAAGACAGATGATATTTTATTCCATTTCTTAAACTTTCTTCGTGAAAAAATAAAAAATTTTATTCATTAAGTTAGTCTGTTTATTCTAGATTCAAAATCAATATTATAAGTTATTGCAAGAAAAGATTTCGAAGTCAAATTTGAATTAAAGCAAGTAAATTTGACTAAATTTAAAAATGACAAAAATTCGAGAAAGAAAATAAGAGTTTTATTTAGAAAATAGCCAAATAAATTATTTATGTTTCCTTTTAAAAGATTTTATATTGAAATAAAAAAATAATGAAAAATATATTTTTTGTAACTTCTGTTTTAATTTGCAATGAGTTTTTAAAAGAATATTTTTGTAGTTTTAATTTACAAAACGTTATTATATAGAGAAATTAAATTATTTTCTTTTATCTTTTAATATAATATGCGATTAAATGCGAAATAGTTTAAATAAAATTAGAATTCTGAGTGTAATTTATTCATTTCGAAGTGTCCTGAATATATGCATGATAATGTGTGAAATCTATATGATGAGTGATTTTTGTATCCAGTGTTCAATATTCCGAAAGTGTATCAGTTTTACAACTTCCTATAAAGAAGACCTATATTGATAGAATGGAAATCCATATGTCCAACATAAATGTAGAACCTTTTACAGACTTTATTTTCTTAATTTAGAGCTAAAAAATGTCAAATCACAAACTGTAAAAAAAACAACAACATTAGAGTGCTATTAAATTTTATTTAATCAAACTTTTGTTTGAAAAAGAAACTAATCACGTGAAATTAATTACCCACATCTATATTGTTAGACTTTTTAATAATTTTATCAACAATCAAATTGTGAGAAAAAAACAACTGTATTATCTTTTCTCGAAATTTTCTATATCAAGTTAATGAGAGAACATATTGTTACAGAAATCTGCCTAGTGAATATATAGTGAGAAGTACAAAATTGCTATCCAACAGATAATAATTATTTTTTCCATTAGCCAACTTGAAATCAAGGTCACAAGCATATACCCGGGGACATTCACATAGACACTATTTGAGACAATAAATAATATATTATCAGATAATAATATTTCTAATTAACTTGCAGTACAGCGTTGTTTCATTCGTTCAGCGTGAAACAACAGGAGAGCTCGCTCTGCGATGAAACATTGTAAGAAGAGAATTAAAAAAACTTTCTACGAGTTCGACTTAAATCATCCCTTGGACAGTGTATCGAATCTTCTAGAAAGACCGTTGGATCTCAAGTTCTAATAGAGATGTTGTCAGATTTCTTGTATTTTCTACAACAGCCATGTTTATTTCCAAAGTAACCAAATTCGTTAAGAAGAATTTCAGGACGGCCGAGTATATTGACTCAAGATGCATTAAATAATCTGAAATAATTGTCCTACTTACTATGGAAATGTATATGCATTAAAACAATATTACAAATTTATAATCGCATGATCCGAAGAGTTAAATTCACAAAAAAGTCAGTATTTTGTGCAATCGGCATTCAATACATCACCTACTGACCCGAAAATCAAAGTAAAAGCTTCCCATTATGTTATTTACAAGTAGCCACTACGTTATCATGAACAGTCAACGTAGTGGCTCATGATAATAATATATGTCTCAAGAGTTATAATATATGAACTTTATTTCTATCAATGCAACCGTTTTTCAGAAAGGTATCAAGTAGCTTGAAATGTTATTAAAATGTGCTTATAAATTATTTATTCGGATCAATGATTTTATTTCTTCGATCGCTGTTCATATTTTTCAAATAATAGCGAACTAAAACTAAATTCAGCGATATTGATAAAATATGGTAAGCGAAAGACTTTTATGGTCTAGAATACCGTGCTTTTAACGTTTGGCCGTAAATTATGGAAGTTCAAACACTTACTTGTTGTTTATTAATCCATAAGTTTCAATAAAGGCAGTTTACATACTTTTAAAAGCTAAATGACGAGAAAGCATTCGTGCTCGCTATCTTAAAATATGAACAAAGTTTTATTCGCACTTTTCTTAAGAATGTTATATTTTAGAATGTAAAATTAAAAAAAAAAATAACATTTTATTCTGGTTTCGCCATCGACAAATTTTCAGCTACACATGCTTCAGAGCAGAGAATAATTTTCATGCCAAAAATTTATCATACATTTATGAATTCTGTATTCTTGGCGATACGTTGGGAAATTATTATGCGCATAGGAAGAAAATAAGCGTACCGCTGGTCTTTGAGCGAATATATGCTTTCCAGTTGCCATCATTCATTTTTCATTCAGTTGCCATTCGTGTTTTCTGAAAGTGGGACCCGAGGAAATGTGATGGATGAACTGTACAATTTACATTTTAAAAGTTTTACTTGAGTTTTATGCGCTGCATTACCATCAGGATGTAATCTAATAGCTATGATATCATTTTAAATGGAAATTATCTCTCGGTACAATTCCCCCCCCCCCCAAGAATTTTTACATGTTCTTTTTAGCCTGAAAATATCTTAACTTCTTCTGAAATAACTCGAGTGCTTTAGTAATCGAATTTGCAATTTAATGCTCTATGTTATAGGTATTTGGAATATAGTTAGAATGTCTTTATAAAAATGATCTGTTGAGATATAGAGAGTTTGATATCTCATTTAAGCTTGCTATTTTGGCTAATCGAGTTTCATTTTTTGTTTTATTACAAATTGTCTTATTAATTTTTGTTAGAAATTAAAAAAATGATGGATATTTCATTTATATTGACAAATTAATAATAGTTAGAATTTCTTTATGAAAATGATCTGTTGAGATATGGAAAGGACTGTTTGAAAGTTTGCCATTTTGGCTAATCGAGTACTTTTCCTTATTTCATTTCGATATTTCGTATTAATATTTATCTATATCTATATAATAAAACTCAATGTGTGTGTGTGTTGGCGCTCTACAGGCCAGACCGTTCGACCTACGGTTACTAAATTTGGCATGTGTATACCTTGGAGGTTGAAAATGTTCACCTAGGGTTGTTTTTTTAATTTTTAATTAGAATTTTAATTAATTAAAATTAAAGCGGGATTTCAGCGTTTTTCCTCTTTAACTTCCGAAAATAATATTGCACGAAAATAAGTTTTACAGCATGTTAAAGTTCAAAAAAGGATCTTTTTAATAATACCAGTAGTTTGAAATGTAAATAAAATTTCGATTTTTAACGAATTTTTAAAGAAATATTTTAACCATATTTTTCAACAATATATTTCGGATAAAATAAAAATAAAATTTAATCTGCACGAGCACGTCAATGGGAAAAAATTAGCTTTTATTAACGTGTTGCCATTACATTGGCAGAAATTAAAACTAAAAGAATAAAAAAATAAAATTAAAAAATCAAATTAATTATATAAAAGTGTAATTTTCAGCACGTGTCAGTATGAAGTTAAAAAAAATTGAAATATGATATTCTCTAAAAAAGTAAAAGGAGGAAAAGTTTTCAATAATGTTTTATCTATACCTATACGTATAATGAAGCTCAATGCGTGTGTGTGTTGGCGCTCTACAGGCTAGACCGTTAGAACGACAGTTACTAGATTTGGCACATGAATACCTTGGAGATCAGAATTGTGCACCTCGGAGCTATTTTTTCCAGTTTCTAATTAAAATTTTAATTGATTAAAAATTAAGCGAAATTTTGGCGGTTTTCCGCTATAACTTCCTAAAATATTACAGCACAAAATTGATTTTTACATTATGTTGAAGTTCAAAAAATAATCTTTTAAACGATACTAATGTTTTAATTAACAAATTAAATTTCTATTTTTAATGAATTTTTTTTAAAAAAATAATTTAATCATATTTTTCCACAATTTATTTAGCACAAAATAAAAATAAAAATTATGCTGCGCGAGCATGTTGCACGTTAATGGAAACTTTTATCAAAGCGTTGCCATCATATTGACAAAAGCTCAAATTAAAAAAAAATAGGTTAACTATCATTCCAAATTAAACATATAAAAATGTAATTTTCAATACGTGTTAGTATGAAAAGAAATAAATATGAAACATTATATTCTCTGAAAAAAACAAATGCAAGAAAACGTTTTCTATGATCTTTTGCAATACCAATATTACTAATTCAATTAAATAGTTTTATTTAAGGCACATATGATTTGATAGGTAAATCAACTCTAATCGGAGCCCAACAGATAATTTGTAAACCTTTAGTAATAGACATACATCTGCTAACAAATGGTCTAAATGAAATAAATAATTATATTTTGTGTAAATGGAGTTAATAAATGCTGATGAATTACGAATTTTAAATTTTTACATATATCCTCTGTTCTGTGAATCATATTTAACAAAATATTTTTAAGTCGCTGATATTTTAAATAAAAATAATTGCACTCCAATCAACTAAATTTATTACTAAAGCTGGCCAATTTATGAAAATTTCAATATCACTGTTCTGTATATACGGATGATTTTAGATCACTTCATCAACCGTCTTAAAGAGGCCAATCATCTCCCAGAGTTTCTCAAGAGTGGTTGGCTTAGATTATGAAAATGTCGATTGTTCTAATATTGTAATATTCAAAACTTAATAAATCTGTCAGATTTGATAGCAGAAGACAGAAGCTTTTATTAATTTATTTAAAAGTTGGAGTGTCAAGAACCTTTTGTAGAATGTTCCTTAGCACCAAAGAGCTTTCTAAAATTTAAACTCCATAAATTTTTGAAATATATTTATAAACAGAAGAAAATAAAATATTATTATTGACAGCATTTATATCTTTTTAAATATAAAACTTAAAACTTAGAATTTAAGTTACTAAATAAGAATTGTTACTAAAGAATTAGTTCAGATAGTAATATGCCTCAGATGGATTGATGATTCAAGATTAGATTCAAGAATAGCATGTTTCGATATTATATTTCATATTCAAAAATTGGTTAAGATGATATGTCTCAGATCGATTGATGATTCAAGAACAGCATGCTTCAAATATTATTCTTCAGATTCAAGATTGGTTGATTGACAAGAACGTATGATGATTCATGATCAGATGATCATCAGACGGATTGATGATTCAATATTAGATTCAAGAATCACCTCATGTGATTGGCAACTATAGCATGGAACTTTCTGAATTCCCATATACCTTTCCACAGTAACATTTCTGAAATACATACATCACGTATTTCGTAATAAAATCAGACATGGTTAATCCATTTTCGATTTTACTATGTTTCCATTAAATTCATTCAGCAATAAAAAGTTTTTAGATAATACAACATTTCAAATATTTCTCTTTAGATCCAAGAATCGAACCTGAATCGAAAAATCGTGTTTTATACAGTCAGAAAGAAAGGCTTAAGCTGAAAGCTAAAGTGGACTTTATTTATGTTCCGAGTCGTAATTGAACTTTAAACTCCTTTTTTGATACCTCTCAGAAAAAAATTTGAAAGACATTTTTGAACTAGAAGCACTTAGCTCAAGATTTTGTGTTATGTGTACAAACAGACGTTTGGAATAAAAGGCTCTTGACTGGAATCCATTAAAGCAATTGCCTTCCCCTTACGTGAATAACCAACCTTCTTTCTGATTTTTCAACCTTTCCCTTTCTTAGGGAAGAGGGGCTTAAACCTGACAGTTAGGGTTGAAGCTTTTCATTTTGCTCTTTTAAAGAAACGCTAGGTGTCTATCTCGAGTACTTTTCTTTTTTTGTTCTTAGGTTTCATATTCTATCCTAAAATGGAGTTTGTATTTGGTTTGAGAAAAAAATTCGGATTTTGTTTGTTTTAAACACTTTTCTGCATTGTAACTAATTACATTTTATTTTCCTCTACAACTAGAAAATAATTTTACATTTATATGCATGGAAACCATTAATGGCTTAGCTTTCTGGAGGGGAAATTTATTGCTGTATTGTGTAAGAACGTTTTGTTTCTTTTACTTCTTAGAATTATCTGTTTAAGCCCTATTAATTAGTTTTCTCGTAAACCTAGCAGGATTAAAGAATGTGGTAAGAAACGAATATTTTATTTTCAGATTTTTGCTGTACACCATTTACAGGCTTATATTTTGGTATTACTTTTTCTTAATGTAGGACATGATCTACAATCTTGACGATATACAGAAACTGCAATATACATAGGTAAGTAATATATAATGATGAAAATTAACCCTTCAGCACATGCCTCCCTTTTTTTGAACATTAACACACAAGCAGAAAAATTTTGACCCTACTTATCTTATTGACTATTTATATAAAAATAAAATATGATCAAAGTGCATGAATGTTTTTACATGCAAATGTGTTACTTAAGATACAAATGCTATTTTTAAATAAAAAAAAGAATAATAAAACATGCCGGCGTCCTGGCATAGGGGTAGCGCATCTTCCCTGTGATTTGGACGTCACGGGTTCGAGTCCCGGTTTGGGCATCGTTGTTCTTCTTGCTCTATCTGTGAGATGTATGAATGTACCCTCCTGTAAAAAGGGGTTGTGCAAGCGAATGAGTGGTGCGTGAGTGGTGAAGTCGTATTCTTGGCCCAAGTTGGTTCTACGATAAAAACAAGAGGCGCTCCCCCTTAGGCTTAAATCGGCTGTCTTTGAACAGCGGGCTTGTCCGTGGCAAGTGCCATAAGAAACAACAACGACATAATAAAACATGGAGTTGTAATTTATTACTCTTTTTTCATACTTTATCTGTATTCATTAACATTTTGCTTATTATTCTCCGATAAAACTTATAAGTTTCCGTGTAAGTAATTTTTTTCTTGCATAAAAGTATCGGATAAATAAGAAATCTATACTTAAAATATAGTTCACATTTGTAATTTCTTGGAAAAAAGGAGCTTAAACATACAACTTTAAAAATTCATAACTTTTGTCTTTCATTTTTATATACATACTCAAAAAATACATTTATCATTCCTCATTCAGAATAAAATGAAGCTTTATGGCAATTTTATAGACAATTTATTCATACAATAAAAGAATACATTTTATATAAGGTTTTGCTACTTTTTTCTGGAGCAGGAAAGACTCGATCAGATTTTCTGAAGTGTACAGAATCTGTCTTTTGTTCTGATTCTGACTTTAAATATAGTTTAAATTTGTAATTTCTTGGAAAAAAAAGGAGCTTAAATATACAACTTTAAAAACTCATATCTTTTGTTTCATTTTTATATACATACTCAAAAAATACATTTATCATTCCTCATTCAGAATAAAATGAAGCTTTATGGCAAATTTATAGACAATTTATTCATACAATAAAAGAATACATTTTATATAAGGTTTTGCTACTTTTTCCTGGAGCAGGAAAGACTCGATCAGATTTTCTGAAGTGTTTAGAATCTGCGTTTTGTTCCGATTCTATAACATGATCACTTTCTAAAATTTCATGATTATATGAGGAATCTAAGCTATCATCACTTTGTCTATTAGTAGTAATAAGTCTTGCAAGAAGATCCTTAAATCTGAGCTTCTCACTTTCATAGCCATAACATTAAAATAATCTGAAAGTTAGGACACTCAGGGGCCCATTTGACCCAGACCACCTGTCAAAAAATAAGATACATTGTTTTATTGTATTCTGTTGTTCTAAACCTTTTTCTTCTAGCTCCCTCATGAAGGTATAGGAAGTACTGGTGTAAACTTTTAAAATTTCCTAGAATGTGTAAACAAAAGAGAAATGGTGGGTTCAAAAAGACCCTATACTTGTAATGACGGGTTAAGATCTTGATTCCGAAGCTAGAGCTCTCGAGATTTAAAATTTGAATACGCATATATGTAAGGGAAGAGTGATCTTTTCTAGTGCCTTTCCCGTTTTTTGAACTTTCTCATCGAGATTTAAAAATCAGAAATCGTCTTAGCAATGTTTTTAGATAGAGTGTTTATATAATTTGCAAGTAATGCATGCAGTTATAATATTCAGAAACAAAAAATGATACGTTTTTATACCTAAAGATATCAGTTTTTCGCGCCCCTTAGATATGACTTCATTTTAAATAATTTCTAAAAAAATAAATAAAAAGTTATTTAAAAAAATCCGTGTAGTTGTTTTTTCTAAAAAAGTACACTTTGATATTAAATGTTTTTTTTTTAATTTACCCGAACTCAATCAGAAAAACATCAAATTGTCAATTTTCTGTAAAAATCATGTGCTGTTCGGCAATAAATATTTTTTGCTGCATTGAAAGTTGTGAGTACGAAATATCATGTGTTTCAGCTTCCAATACTCATACTTAAATATGGTAGCCAGCATTATGATTTTGAAAAACATATTTATAAAAGTAAGTTTTTGTAAGTATATTGTGTTTTTTGAGACAACATACTTACAAATTTACCAAGCGGACAAACCTTTAGATTTGGAGATTATTGCATTCAATATGAATATATTTTAAACGCAGATATGCAATTCATTGTGATAGTCGCAAATATTACTTAACATAAAACAAAGTATATATACAAAATAACAGAGTTTTACAGATATATAAACAGAGTTTAGTTGTTGCGTGGCTGAATTGAAGAAACTTTTAAAAATTTTATTCCCTACGGGAGGCATTTTATGTAGAAAGAATAAGTGTTAAGAAATATGTCTCTCAACATCGCGATGCAAGAGCAGAAGAAAACAAAAGTTTTCCCTTCAGTGGTTTTACTAGGAGATTTTGGTAGGGATTTCTTTTACACCAGGTGTCGTATTCGGAAAGGGAAATTTAGATATCTTTAAAAGAATGCGGTCATATCTGGATTTTTATTCCTTCTCTGGGAGAGTAAGAAAATGCTAAAACTAGCAATTTTATAGAGAGCATGTAAAATTAATTAAATAAACAAGTGGGAATTGGATCAGGAAATAAAAGAAAATTTTTAAAATGTACTTCATATGGGCTAAATGAAGATAACAATTAGGAAATTAATTAGGATTTAAATTAATTTAAGAGATATTATTACATATATGTATATATATAGCAAACATTTGATTTTTAAATCATTTTAAAATTTTAAATATATTCTTTTAATGATACCATGTCTACTGCGCTGTAAAGTTTTGAATACTACTAACTTTCACTGTTGACGACGAAAACACGTCGAAATGGAATACTCGGTTTTCTTCTTTTTTTTTTATTATGAAGCATAAATCTGTCATGTACGACACTGAAAAGAAAAATCTGAGTAATCTTGACGTCCATGGCTATTTGGCGGAGGAGGAATGAATGCAACTTCTAATAACGAATATTCGAAGAAGTTTCTTGCAGATCAATTTTATGGTTTATGAATTTAAAATAAACAATCAAATGATTATCTGATATGTATGAGTTGCACACTTCTAAAAATATGAAATCTGTTTTGAAAAGACACATTTCATTATTAATTCTTCTCTCGATTTATAAGAAAAGTATTTAACGCACGAAAACTTTTTTAACTAGTTTATAAAGCTCAGAGCTTCTAAATGAAAGATTTTAATTCAAATAATTTCCTCCATTACATTGTTTAACTCAAAAATAGAAAGAAAAGAAGCAAACGATTCTTTGCAATTATCCGTTCCCAGATGAAACATTTTATGCTAATTATAGCAACTAATGAGCCGCGTAATATACTACAAAGTTTTTGGAATTAACTATTTTATGTTTGAGAAATTCTAATTTTAACGGAAAAGCTTTTAATGATAATTGAAAAAACGAATTACTTTAAAAGACACGACATTTTTCTGCTGTTTGCTATCTTTTCCTCCTTTGATTTGGTTTTTCAGAAACATGAAAGTGTTTTTCATCGAACATCAAATATTTGAATTTTTAAGATAAATTTAAAGTTTTTGATTGAAGAAAAAAATTGATAGAGGATTTTTTGAGGACACAATGGATGAGTTTTTTGGTACGAAATGGGGTAAAATATATGTTAAGTCTATTAAATAGATTTATATTTTATTACCCATTTGCTGAAATATTAAATTTTTAAATTATTTGATATAATTTTGCAAAATGCGCTAAGGAAAATCATATAATTGCATTATGCTTCATATTACGTGAAGAATAAGAAAAGTGAATTTAAAATACCACTAAACATAAGTTTATTAAATTTCGATTAAAATAAGCACTTTTAATAATAGACGGCATTTTGCGTATGTGTGAATATGTATATATCTATAAGCGTTAATTCGACATTTCAAAGAATTCGGCCTAGAATTCACAAAGATATACTTTAAGGGATGGAAATATACACACCTTTCAAATTTTCAAAATATTTAATTAAAATCTTTATTATTTTACGACTTTAAACGAACAATTATTGTATATATATATATATATAAATTTATTTATTTCATGTATCTCGGAAACGGCTCTAATGATTTGGATCAAATTTTATATTTAGATAAGATTTTGCTTTTTAAGTTTATTTTTATAAATGTACTTCCTGAAAAACGCAATTTTACACATACACACACACGTACGCACGCACACGCACACGCACACACACACACACACACACACACACACACACACACACACACACACACACACACACACACACACACACACACACACACACACACACACACACACACACACACACACACAATTATAACTATTAAAATGAGTATATTCACTTTGCGCTTCGAAGTGCGGGCAGTGCCGTTTTGTGGCCAGAACAAAATGAATAATGCGTGTGCTGTGGATAGAGTCGTGCTTTTCGTTTTATTTTTTCACTTGCGTATTTATATATAATATCTTTTGCTTTTTAAGTGAAACTATATTGGTGTTTTTCATGAAAAAAAGTGATTTTATTAAAAAAAAATAATAATGTGACTACCTTTTACTTACTGCTCTCATGCTGACAACGTCATACAGTGTAATCTAAACCCGATTTCATTATGGTAAAAACTGAGTGCAAGTTCAAAAATGTAAGTAATGATTGGTAAACTGTAAAATGAATACTGTAATATAGCAGATTGGTTCGAATAACATGTTAAACATTCATTCATGATTTTTTTATTTTATTTCAATGACCATTTCAGATGTAGGTAAGATTGAAAAATACTCAACTGTAATCAGTATGTGACTCATATCTAAATATTTTCTCTAAAAAAACACGATTTTACAACAAAAAAAAAAGAAAGAGAAAAAGAAGAAAGTTGTAAGACTTGGTTTTCCAGATATTGTAAAACAATTATTGAAATTATGTAGTTTTTTAGTAAAAACTTTCGAAAATATCTTTCAGCAAAAATACTTTTGCTAATCATGAAACTCAATTTTTTTTATTGATGCCAAATTAGTTGATATGAAATTTTTTTTTAATATTCATAATTTTTTAAATGTGTTTTCAGCTTAATTTTCAACATTACATTTCACTGTAGAATGGAATTAAAGTCGTTTAACCATTTTATTAAATTGCATTAATTTCTTTAGTTGTTGGAAGCTAAAGAAGAAGATATTAATTATCTGTGCAGCTAACATAAGGAGTGAAAAAGTGAGTTTGCAATGTCGCGAAAAACAATGAGCAATGTAGGAAAAGAGGTTTCTTAGAGAGTCACGTTTATACAAAGAGTGTTCAAATGAAAAGGTACGAAACAATACTGTGGGTATAAATGAAGTCTATATTCAAAGTATACACCATAGGCCTGAGCACAACGATGCCATTGATTAACGAGACGAAGTATTCCTTGTTCAACGAATTCCTGTGGCCCTGACGAAACCCAGTTCTTCACAGCGTCCTTGAGTTCGCAGTCCGCGTTGAAGAGCCTCCCTTTCAGATGTTTTTTCAGGTGACCAAACACATGAAAATCGCAGGGAGACATGTCTGGGCTGTAGGCGATGGTCGAGCTGCTCCCACTTGAACTTTGCCAGTTCCGCTTGTGTGGACGCTAGTGGAGACGCATGGAAGCGCGGTATCATGGAGTAGAAACACCCCCTCAGTGAGTAGCCCCGGTCTTTTGTTCTTGATGGATCTGAGTAGTCATCGGAGTATCTCACATCGGAGTTCGAATTTTGCAATGTGAACGCCATCCTGTCTTCACATTCACTGCCACATCAATTTAACGGTGCTCTTTATTAGCCACTGCTCTTTCTTCCGCGCATGCTCCGATCAACGTCGGAGAATCCAATCGCATCCCTAGATATCGCACTACGTTCTTCCATAGCGGCATAGGCAAATATGTTAACGGTTACGTTACTACGACTTTTCGTACCTTTTCATATGAACACCCCTTGTAATTCTCTAATGCCAGTATGATCTTAGAACTTGACCTCATTAGAATAATTTAATCTCACAATAAATAGAACAAGTGAAAACCTATTAAAATAAAACGGTTTAAATCTTTATCATTTTTAAACTCAAAAAAAATTATTTGTAATAAACGTTATTGATCGTTGTAACAATTCGATTGCGTTATCACAGCAATCAGAATGATTTTGCTTTAATTGTTCATTCAGTTTTAAATATTTTGTGAAATTAAATAAATTTTGCTGCATTAAATTATATATTATGATTAATTTTACCATACATTAGTATTTAAAAATTTTGTGAAATTTGCAGAAATTTTACCATATTATTATTATTATTTGTTACAAAGTAATGCAATTAAGACTGTTATTTTCCTTATTAATAATTTCATTTCTAGAATTTTATTCTACATAATTTAATTTTTTAGTAAAACAACATTTCAGGACCAAATTTTCACTACTCTCATTGGACCTAAATCTTTTTAAATATATATTGAATTTTTTCTCACCAATTACCCAAATAGATTTTCAAATAATAATAATAATAAATAAATTTTAAAAATTTTCATAGAAACAAAATCGCTTAATTTTGCATTCCGTTTCGTCATTTTCAGTTCGTTGCATTAAGGGATAAGATTAATTTCGTCTTAAAAGTTTCAAATAGATGGTCTATGAACAAATATTTGATGTACTTTAATATTAGACCTGCCTACATTTATCTCAAATTTCTTTTTTACTTGGGATTTTTTTGTTTTTTGTCAAAGCTGTAATAAAAATTTTCAATATTTTTATTAAAAATTCGATTTCACTAATTTTATTTACCCTCTTTTATTTTTCTATCATATAACCATTTTAGAAAATGAATGCCATGGAAATATAACTATTTTGTGTAAAAGAAAACATAAAAAGAAGGAATAAACTCTATTTAAACATATGTTAACGCGAATTTTATATATTTAGTACAGTTAATTTTTATTCATAAAATGTAAATTTTCATTCAAACACTTATTAGAATAAAATCGGAATTTTCAGTTATTTTATATAAGAAATAAAAGAAAAACAATAAACTCTACCGAAACATTTACTAATATGATTTTTATAAAAGTAACCAATAAAATTTTCCAGATCCTTTTTTATCCTTAAATATGCAAATCATTTAGACATTTTTAGAACTTGACCATTTAAAAAAAATCTCCCTAGATATTTCTCCCACATACAGTTTTCAAATAGTTGAGATACTTACCAAAGTTACCCTGCCCTAAAATGGTTAATGGTTAGTTTATATCCTTTCATTTCAACCCAATAAACTAAGTTTAATAATGAAAGTGGCATTTAAAACATATCAAAGCAAGCTAAAAATCAATTCGTAAGATACTGTAATCAAAAACCTTTTATACATTCTCTTTTATCAAACTAGTTTGCGAGTTAAAAAGTTCCGAGATAGTAAAAACGGATTAAATAGTCGTAAACTCGGTTGGGCTTTTATAACTCTCTCTTCTCTATCTAGCTCCATTTTTCTTCTTCTTTAAGACTTGTGATATAACAGATGATTTCCCAAGTGTTTTGTTAACTAGCCCGGATGGCTCTTACTGGATGCAGTACCGAAACTCCGGATGATATTCCGATTACTATGAAAGAAGAAAACAATTATCGATGACAGGTTTCGTTGGGCAGACTATCCATCATTTATTTTTCTGCTTTACGGGAAATACGAAAAATTCATGAAATAAACAGCAGACGATTCTGGAATGAAAAAAATAAAGAAATAAAAATTCCGTATTTCAGATTTATCTTTTTCCGAGTAGAGACAAATTTAAGGATGGAAAATTAATTTAATATCATGCAACTTATTAAAATTCTCTCTTATTTTATTGTAATTATCTTAGTATAATAAAATGATACTAAATTCTACATATTTGTTTTTGTTAATAATTTATTATTTTAAATACTATAGATTCAATTTTTAAAAATTCATTAAACGATGGCTTGAGAGTACAGAGTCAAAATTTAATTAAATTAATCTATTTACCGATGAAAAAAAATTCAAAACATATTTACGAAGAGTGTTACAGTTGAGAGTACATATATGTACACAATATAAATACTCTAGAACATTAGGAGGTAAGTAAAAATTCGATTTCACAATTATGACTATTGGAACGTGAAATAAGTCGTATGTAATAAAAATATCTTGGCATTCAATTTATTGATTTCAAGGAAATTAATAAAAATATTATAATCTTTTTCAAAAAAATATTGCAATCTATTCCAAAAAAATATAATAATTTTTTTCCAAAAATATTATAATATTTTTTCAGTTGTTTAATTAATTTTATTAGTTAATGTTTCAATTGTTTAATTAGTTTATTAGTTAATATGAAAATAAGCTATTTTTGTTTATTTTAAGTGTACGGATATTTATACTAACTACTATTACTATATTTATTTCAAGTATTTTCATAAATTAGTCCTGTTTTGACGAACGAAGCTGGTTTGAGAATGTTGTTGTTGTTTCTTACGGCACTTGCCATGGACAAGCCCGCTGTTACGAAGGCAGCGATTTTAAGCCGTTTGGGGAGCGTCTCTTGTTTATTTAGTATCGCCAACTAGGGCCAAAAGTACGACTTTGCTACTCACACATCACTCATTCGCTTGCACAACCCCTTTTTACAGGAGGGCACATTCACACATCTCACAGATAGAACAAGGGAAGAACAACCATGCCCAAACCGGGACTCGAACCCAGGACGCCCAGATCACGGGGAAGACGCGCTACCCTTATGCCGGGACGCCGGCAAAAAAATCCTTCAATTTGTTATTATATATGGAGTTCCCGGATAAGTTGAAGTTAATAAAATATTGTCATCTATTTCAGATACATATGTTTTTAATAATATGAGCTTAGTACGCGTTACCCCTATGCCAGGATTTCGAGAATACTTAATAACAGGAAACTTAATAACAGGAATACTTAAGAACAGGAACTTATGGTACTCAGACTACTGTAGCTAAAAACTATCAGCCACAAAGCAACCAAATTTTGGCTATTAACGACATGGCAAAAAGAAATCCGCAAAAAAAATTTATAAAAGTTGCCAATAGGGGTAAATGTGGCGCTTTTCTCTTTAAGACAGCTAACATTTTGCATAAAATACGGGGGAAAATTGCAAAATGCGAAATCCCGATTACATAGTCGACACCAGCGCCATTATTTTGTGTTAGAAAAAAGAAGCGGGGCATTGAAAATCAGTTCAAGTATCAGTTGATTTGTAAAATGCGTCTCACTTTAGCATAGTATGCATTACTAGTGAAATTCTTTTATCTTAGTCAATCCAATGCAGCGGCCGTTCTTCGTGAATTTAGAAGTCGAAACAAAGGACCTCTATGAATTAATAGAGGGAAAGCAATGATTAAAAAATTTGAAAAACAGGTTCTCTTGCAACTCGGCCTGTTGAGAACGGAAATCGGTATCGGAGGATACGATCACAGATGTTGCGACTGCAATCGTTGAAAGGATTGCTGGTAATAGTAGCTCACGTGGAGTTGCCCGACAACTGGATGTTAGTGCTTCAACAGTGGAAAAAATGGAAAGTTTGAAGAAAAAAATTCTTTAATTTTATCCATATATAATTAGCCTTTTACATGAATTAAAACTTACAGATTATGATTTTCGATTAACCTTTGCTTTGACATTTCTTGTGAGGATGGAGGTCGACGAGGCTTTTCCTTGGATAATTCTCTGGAGTGATGAGGTCCGTTTTTATTTGAATGGGACTGTTAACACTCAGAATTCTAGAATTTGGGCAACTGTACAACCCAATGTCTTTCAAGAGTAACTGTTTGGTGTGGTTTTACAGTAGATTTTATCATCGAACCATACTTTTACGAGACTATTACCCAAGCAGGACCGCATGCCTGTTCCGTAAACGTTCAAAGATATCACGATATGCTGAGGAGTTTTGCTATCCCACAACTTCAGCAAAGGCAATGTTTAGATAAAATTGTCTTTATGCAGGACGAAGCACCATCACATATTGGTACATCCTGTACAGAAACTGTTGCGTTATCACCGTACAGAAAAAGGAGTCATTAGTCGATCTTTTCATGTTGCATGGCCACCTCGCACCCTGGATCTAACCCCATGTGACTTTTTTTCTGTGGGGTTATTTAAAATCAAAATTTTATCCTGTGAGAGTCCCGAACTTATCAGCCTTAAAGAAAAATAACACGGATTGTTATGAACCTGCCTCCTGAAATGTTGTATTCAGCTGTAGAGAGTACGTTGTACAGAATGCAATGCTTAGTCCAAGAAAATGGAGATCATATTGAAAATACCCGATATCTACCCCGGGAAGGCGATTCGACTGAATAAAAACAAAAGAACAAACAATAAGTAGAAAGAATCTCCTCTTTTTTTTAAAAAAATTTATAACCATTTACAGAAGTTATTTCTTCGAATAAAGCACATTTGTGGAAAAATTAATTCTTTTTTATTCCTTTATCTGTTTACTGTAGCTTTTTAAAATTTTATCGTGCTGTTAAACTTAAAATTTAGATCAAAAGCGACACATTCCCCTTATCAACAACTTTTTTTTTTTTTTTTTTTTTTTTTGTGAATTTCTTTTTTCGAGTTTGGTGGCTTTGCGGCTGATAGTTCGAGCTACAGAGGTCTCTCAGTACCGTCAGTTAAAAAAAACCGCCTTTTATAGAATAGATGAAAAAAATAAAGAATAGGGGTGTAATATTCTCACTTCCTAACATACTTAAACGTTCCAGCTTATTTTGTGTTTATTTTTTAAACGTAGCAAAGATAATCAAGTAAATATGCATTTTAGACATTTTTTTTGTATTTAATAGGTCGAACATTTTAATTAGATGTGTTATTTGAGTTTATTTTCACTTTTGACTTTACTTTCATTTTAAAGGATGCATAATCAGATAATTTCTATAGAATGTATTTCGCTGAAAATGTGATACGAAATCTATGATTTTAATGCCAATCCAAATTACCAAATTCCACCCATCTGGCTACTCTTTTTATTTTGTTTTTAAGTCATCGTTTTGGTAGATGGATATGATTACAAAACTTGGGGCTATACAATTTGTAGGTCTAAAATGTGAATATGCTTCAAAATACCGAGGCCGAATTTTTCAAACAATATATCATTATTTTGAGATCGAATAATCTTTCTTTTTACTTCGTAAATGTGAAATAAATTCAGAAATCCCAAAGCTACCATGCTTATGTGAATGAGTGGCGTGTAAAAAAATATCAGTTTTAAAGGAATGAATTATTTTGTTGTATCAATATAAGAGAAATTGATTTAAAAATTAATAGGATTGATTTTAGAATACTTACTTTATATAATTTTTAAAGACATTGGAGTAAATAAAAATTATTAAAATATCTCATTAAAAGTTTCAATAATCTGTATATCTAATTTTTCAATTATTTCATTTCAGTTATCTGTTATTTTGAAACTGCATTATCTTAAACGTCAAATTAGGACAAACTTTCACAACAGACAAATATTGAGATTAATTAAGTAATATTTTAAAGAAAATTAATTGAAAATAATGGGGCCAGTTTTTCTTTCCTGTTAGAAACTTAGTGCCTACAGAGCAAAAGCAATATTATTGTTTCTTAAGATAAATAAAAGAAAAAAACTGTCATAATCTTATATTTAAATGTTTCTAGGAGGATGAAATTATTTTTGCTATGAAAACAATTGTTGGATGTAGGTTTAGATTTTAGGGAAAGGTAAAATAACATTTAGGGAAAGTTTAAGTTTTAAGTTTAGGGTAAATTTAAGTTTTACTTTACTTTTTTTAAAATAAAGTAACGATTTTAGGGAAAGTCAATGTAGATGTACACAACTTTACGAAACAAATTACTGTGACCTCCAAAATATCTCAGTTAAATATGATTTCCTTATTGTTAGGCCTGGCTTATTGAAAACTTGAGGAACGTGCAGTTTTTATTAACCCTTTGTACTCGGAAAAGTTATCTGATGCATAATTATTTACCTAATACAATAATTTGTTTATTGCTTTTTTTTGTCGTGTGACTATTTTAAGCCAAGTTTTTGCACAGTAGCTTCTGAGGGTAATGACCCCTGAGCACCCGAGGGCAGAAGTTTGACTTCTAGCTCATATGAAGAAGAAACACACACACACTCGCTTGCACAACCCCTTTTCACAAGGGGGCTCATTCACGTACCTCACAGATAGAACACAGATGAAGAACAACCATGACCGAACCAGGACTCGAACCCGGGACGCCTAGATCATGGGGAAGACGCGGTTTATTGCTCTGAAAAATAAATATACATCATAGGTTTAAGTCGAATTTCTTTTAAAAATTAATCTATATTTTTTTATCATTTTTTAGGTGTTTTTAAGAATCAAAATTAAAAAATAAAAAAATAAAACATCAAAATGATTCACTGTCTTTAATAGTGAGTAAGAGACACCATTCGAATCCAAAGTGCTGAAATGTTTAACTCAAAAGTATGAAGAACCTTAAAATTTTACCAGACCATATTGGTTTGGCGATTATGATTTCAAATAATTGTCATTGCAAATCCTTCTAAAACTATGTTAAATGTTCTTTAATGCAACAACCTCAACGGAAACGACTTACAACTTATTTCTTAAAGAGAGACAAGAATTTTTTTCAATACCTGCCGGAAAAGAACAACCGTTTAAGTATATCTCGTGGTTCCAGGCTTGTAAGGCAATCAGAAATGCGTAAAGAATCAGGAATGAAATGAAAGTTAAGTGAAGAATCAGATAAAGTAAATTTACACACACATGCGATACAAATCAAATTCTTTTCATATCTTTCGTTATCATATTTTATATTTTTTACAGGTAGATTAAACTTTGAATTCAAAACTTTCTTTGTTATTCATTCTTATTTTTTTTTAAATTTTGAAGTATATTTTATGATTTTTCTAGTGAAACGTGACAATCTATCCATCCAATGCTAGTTATGCTATTAAACTACTAATTAATAGTTTAATAAAAAACTTATCAGTTAAATTTTACAATTCATTAGACATCAGGCAGAAAGAAAAATTGATCTTATCTTGCACAATAGAAGGCAAACGGACGAATAGATGATTTAAGACATGCACATTTATATCTGTCATGTGACGAAGACATCTCATGAATTGGCCCTATTTATCAAGAAATTGATTTCTGACTCACTGTCTGTGTTCAATACTACTTACCCTAAAGCAAGTAGTATTTATTTCTTCAAAGGCTACCTGCTAAGAGAGCTTACTTTGTAGTAGCATTACAAAACAATTGATTTCTAAGGATATAGTAAAGCTAATAATTATAGAGCTTATAATTTTTTATGTAATAATATTTACTGAAGAACGAGAAAATAACTATCATTTTGTTTTTTATAAAGAGACATACTGAAATAAGGATAATAATAAAGGGAATAATATTTTCTACAACTTCCCAAGACAGATCCAAAGCCGCAATAGCAGTTTAAGCACTTCAATTAATGAACGAAGAACAATAAGATGAGCGATTCTAATTCGTTATACATCTTAACAAAAATCCACAGTTTATCAGTGATCTAAAGTCAAACATTGTTTGATATGGCAAAGGTACCTATAATATTTTTTCTGCTAAAAAATTCCAAATGCATCTGAATCGATAAAAAATCGAAACATATGAGGATTGTCTTTTGTTAAACAAGAATATCAAAATAGTAAAGCACAAATCAAGGAAAATTGTTGTTTGATAAGAATGAGATGTTGCCTGATACTCAATTATCATGGTTGAGTAGCAAGTGACATTTTTTTTGGAAATGAAGAGAATTTTACACATTTTATTATTCATTCCCTTGTATGATCATTCAAGAATGCCAAATCACCCTGACAGCAATGAAACATGGATACAATCAATATGTCTAGGACTTCTTGTGCGATCCCCTGACAGTCTTGGTCCAAGGAAACTTGCAACTCAAGAAGTACTGCGCAAGTGTCACATGATGATTATTTAATATATCAATGTGTTTGTATTTATGATTACCAACAAATGACAAATCATCTGCTATTCGGGCTCAAAGGAAGCTTCCAACTCAAAAAGTGTTACGTGTGGGGGCAACATATTGATTGTTGTGTTATGTATGATCACCAACAAATGACAAATCACACTGACAGCAATGAAACATGAAAATATCAGATTGCTAGCAGCTCTTGTTAAGTTTTCTGCCCTTTGTGCTGAAAGGAAACTTCCGGCTCAAGAAGCGTTATGCGGGCGCCACATAATGACTATTCAGTTGAACGTATGATCGCCAACAAGTGTCAAATCATACTGGCAGCAATGGAACAAGTGCAATATCAGATTACTTAGCAGTTATTATAAATCCTCTACCATTTTTCCTCAAAGGCAATTTCTAGTTCAAGAAGTATTGTACGAAGGCCACATATTGACTATTCATTTGTATGAATGATTACCAACAAATGACAAATCTTATTGACAAAAATGGGATGTAGACAGTATGAAATTATTTATAAGTTTTTATGGTATCCTCTGACGACACTATTGCTTCAGAGCAACTGGCAGTTCAAGAAGAGATACATGCGGGTCAGACATTCACTGTTCAGTTGTATGCTTGATTACTCAGGTGCATACTGGCAGCAATAAGGCATGGTGAAGATAATATTTTCCATCAGTTATTTCGGAATCCTCAGCATTTCCTGCTCCAGACCAACTTCCAGATTATCAACATTTATGTGTAAGCCATACATTGACAGCTCAGTCGTGTGCATGATCACTCAGGTGGCACACTGGCAGTATTAAGGAATGATTAATATCAGATTTTCTGGCAATTATTGCTGGATCCACTACAACCTCTATTACAGGGCAACTTCCAGATCTTCAACTATTATGTGTAAGCCTTTTTATTGGCTGCTCAGTAGTGTTCATAACCACCCGAGGATACCAAACCACACTGAGATGGTTCATAGATTGGAGCGACTCTTACAGGATCTTCTATCCCTTTTGCTGCAGGGGATTTTTGAGTTAAAAAATAAAGGCATGGGTCAGATAGTTTGTAAGATATAACGGAGAAGTTTTCTACAATTTGCCATTTTTTATAAAACTATTTTTAATCTAAAATAATTACATATTTCGATTCGTATTCAGATTGAAATATTCTCTAATTTTGGAAATGGAACTCTTTCGGATGATTAATGGAAAGTCATAAAAAGTTATGAATTCTTTTTTACAAAAGCTCTAATGTACTTAGTAGCTTTAGGGACGACGGACACTCTGGTTTGCACATTAGAAACAGAATTATGCAAATTATTATGAAGTATGGAAAAAATCAGTTAAAATACATAATATAAATCCGCATTGGGAAATACCAACTTAATTATACTAAGCCAAAACAGATGTAAATAATAAATAACTCTTCTTTAGTATTCGAAATGCATTATAGAATTTTGCATTACTTTTTTTCATTGATCTTATTTTGCCTGCAGTAAGAAAGGATTTGCATTTTCCTTTTAATAAAACTGAAATCAACATTCAATTTTTTTCCGAAAATTCCATATGCTTAATCCACAACACTATCTATCTTACGCAGAAGATGAAAAAAAAAAAAAATGGCTAACCAAATTTAGATTAAATGAATGCTAATGTTCAAAGTAATTCTAATCTCTTATTTTTTTACCCCCTTTGCTGGGATTAAAAAGAAAAAAAGTTCCAATCCCATTTTTTCCATCCTTTATATTTTAAAGGTTTTAATAAAGAGCTTTATCTTTTTCGATGTTTTTCCATCTTCTTGACTTTCGATTGTTTTTCTTTAATTACATTTCTACCATTTTTTCCTTTATCTCAACCATTTAAATTATTCAAAGCTTCGTTGGAAAGTAGACTTTCGCTTCAAGGGAAAATGAAACTAAGCCTGTTAGTTTTAAAAATTATTTTATTCCTAGTTAGTTCATAGGAGCTTAAGAGGAATATTTTCAGAGCCAAAATTCGATCCAGGAATTGCAAAATGGATTTTTTTTTCTTCAGAATTCCTTTAATTTCATTATAGCTATATACATAGGATGGTCTTGCAATAGCTTTCTGAGTTTGGAGATATTTGTAGCTAAAACTAATGCAAGAAAGTGAAATCTAATTTCGTGTATATAGAATGTGGAAAACATGGGGAGATAAATTCTTATTTTCTGCTATTTATTGGATATATGCTTTCTTTATATTTAATTTCCGGCTGAAATCTTTGGCATTTCTAAAACTAACTTAAAACTAGCATCTATGCATTTAAGATTTTTCACTACATAAAAAGTATTTGATTCTTTTAACGATATAAAATAATGAAAATTATTTTCTATGGCATTTACTTAATTCTAATAGCATGAGCTTTTACTTTGTCAGGCTTATTATAAATATATGCGTTATAAGTATATAGTTATAAGTATATAAATTAAAATACATATTTTAATTTATATTGATACTGTATATTCGTTAAAATTAATTTTGATTGTAATAAATATTTTAGAAAATACTGGAATTTAAAATTATAACAGTTTCGAATTTTAAAAAAAATTATTATTTAATGCTCACTTGTTAAAAATATTGAAACATTTTAGTAAAGAAAATTAATGATTTGATTCTCCCTAATTTAAATATTTTTTTCATTATTTATTCAATTAATTGCTATCATAATAAATCTTTAATTAATTGTTATGTTAATAAAGGAAGTGAGCTTAGGCGACTATTAATGCCATTATGTATATGAAGATTCAACATCAAACAATAAATAATTTAAAAAAAAGACTGTAGACTTTTATTCAAAATCTAAAACAATGAATTAAATTTCCTAACTGCATTGAATGTCTAACGTTAAAGAATGAAAAAAAAATCCTTATTTCTTCAAAATAAGGAATGACATTTGACTTTATATTAGTCTTTCATTCCAATTTTAACACCAGATAAAGGGTGTCTCAAAATAAGAGCAAGATTTGAATTTGCCACTCTTCCTGCAGTAAAATGTTGGTAACCTATTAAAAAATCATTTGACTGCTGATATTTTAGGATTAGTAGAATTGGAACTCTTCAGGATAGAACAACGTGTTAAATCAAGATTTGAATTAAATAAAAAAACACAATTTTTTTCTTTAAATTGTTATTTTTTTATTGAATAAGTTCACAGGATAGGATTATGTATGGAAGAACACTTAGGGCAAATGACCTCCACGGCTTTGCTGGAACATATTTAATCTTTTGTCGAAATTTTCCATGAACATCTTGCATAAATGTGGTTGAAATTCGTTAACACAGCGATGGATTTCATCCTTCAATGCAAGCGTACTTGTGGACTACTTTTTGGCACAGACCTTTGATTTCAAATAACCCCATAAAAAGAAATTCAAAGGTGTTAAATCACACGATGTAGTGGGGCCAATTCTCAAATTTTCGAACTGTGACCTCCAGACTTTCATTACTTTTTAAATATTGTTCAGCAAGTTGTTCTGTCGTGTAATATTGCGTCTTTACTATCCCTAAAATATCAGCTTTCAAGTGTTTTTTTAATAGGGTTCCCAACACTTTACTCCACGAATGGTGGCAAAATAAAATCTTGCGTTTATTTTGGGACACTCTTTATTAGTAACATTATGATATGAAAAAAATTCTATTTCCAATTTTAATAACATTTAAATAATAAGAAATCTGAATATATCACCAATATTTATTCTGAAAACAGAAACGATTTCTTCATGACCGAAAACAATTTTTGCGTAATGTATTTTAAACACAAAAAATAATTAAATGTTGTCATTGAACAATATATTACATTGAAACATTCTTTTTAAATAACAAGAATAAATAAATGCTGTCATTGAACAATAAGTAGCAAGGATAAATAAATTCTGCCATTGATTAATATGTTACATTGAAACATTCGCATTAAGTAACAAGATTAAATAAATTCTGCCATTGATTAATATGTTACATTGAAACATTCGCATTAAGTAACAAGATTAAATAAATTCTGCCATTGAACAATGCATTATAATGAAAAATTCGTATTAAGTTACAAGAATACATAAATTCTGTCATTGAACAATATATTACTTTGAAACATTCGTATTAAGTAACAAGAATAAATTCTGTCATTGAACAATATATTGCATTGAAACATTCGTATTTAGTGACAGGAATAAATAAATTCGGTCTCTGAACAATATATTGCATTGAAACATTCGTATTAAGTAACAAGAATTTACTTACTGAGATCTTTGCAACTATTCATTTAAAAGACAAGATGGCTTCTATTTTACACGACGATGCTTTTGAATTCCATGCCTTCAAGCAAGAAATACTTTAATAGTAAACTCAGCCTCGAAATCAAAGAGGGAAATGCGAAGAACAAAACAACAAAAACTTGGAACTTGTTCCTTCTCTTCACCAAACGAAGTATCGCATGGATTTCAATTCCAGAAAGTGTCGTCTCTCGGGTGGCAGAATTTCTAGAGTAGAATTGTTATAACAAAGAACTTAAAGCCCAACTTTTCCAAGGAAACAAACTTAGCCATTCTTTCTTCAACTCGAGTCACTTCATTTTAAGTTTGAAATTTCAGTTGCTGATCAGAATCGTCTGCCGTATCTGATCGGAATCTTTTTTAGTAGCGTATAATCAACCGCTCTCTTTGCGAGGAATTCTTTATTTTGTTTCTAGCGTATACTCAGCTGAGATACGGTTGTAGTGTTTTTCTCCCAGGATACAGTATAAAAGATTTGCTTCCAGATTGTCGTTGTACTTTAAAAGAAGGCATAAAGAGTTGAAGTAATTTTTCTATGCTGTTCATTAACAAAAAACAAAAACAAAGTTGGCTTAAGAATTTTAGTGAAAGAAAAATTTAAGTATATTTTTAATGATGTTGATGATTTGATCCATATAAATTTTCTTTTCTGTAATATTTCATTGTAGAAAAAATGCAATAAATTCTAAATGAATTAAATTGTTATTATGTAACTTAAATGGATTTATAATCGTTTGGATATTTGTTGTCATCATCTGATTGGTTATTTGGTGACAACTATTTGAAATTTGCAAATTTAAACTGTTGTAAGAGTTATTAATGCAAGGACCATTTTTAAATATGCTGTTCTAAACATAAAATATTTATTATTGCATTATTAATGAAAGTATAATTCTAATAATAAGACATTATTTTATTTGATGTTGTTGATACCCGCACCAATTCAAACTTTCTTTCAATTTATTACCTTGTCTGATATATATTGAAAGTAACAGAGAACTTATAAATAACTTGTTGCCAGTAATAAAATAAACTTTTGTAGTTTAATGTACATAAATTGAAATAAAAATAAAGGAATTAACGTTGTTTCCATAAGCTTTCGTGTTTACACATTGAGAACATAAACTATAACATGTAACAATTAAATGTTAATTAGAAGTAATTGAAACAGTCCTATTTATGTAAAAATAGAATCAAATAAATTTCTCAAATATGGGTTTTAAAATATATTTTTAGCATATTTAAAGTTATAATTTTTTTGTTCTTATTATTTACTACTTTTTAGTTTTCGACATACGATTAAATCTTGAATCCTTTTTTTCTCTCAAACTCATAACCAAGTGAATTCACAAATATTAATTTAATTAAATCGGATTTAACATATAAATATGGATTTAAAATATTTAATATGAAATTCTAAAAACATTCAAATAATGAATTTCTACAAACAATTCGCAAGCATACAGAATTTTAATACTCTATTATATAAAAGTAAAGAAATATTGATTTAAATTTCTATATTTATATAGATAAAAAATGCATGTCTAAAAAAAGGATTAAATACATTTAAAAATAAATTAATAAAAAGAATATATATATTCTAAAAAGAAGAGATTAAGCAAAATAAATAAATAAAATTACAACTAATTATTAGAATAAGTATATTCAACGAAGTGTGGGCAGTGCATTCTAATGGTCAGAACACTTAAATGACCTTTATTACGTGTCCTCTGTTCATCACCAAGGTAAAAAAATGAGTGCAAGTTCCAAAATATGAGTATTGATAGATCACTATAAAATGAATACTATAATACAAAAGATTGTTTCGAATAACATATTAAACTAAGTGTATTCGTGATTTTTTTTTATTTAAATGACCAGTTCATATGCAAGTAAGATTGAAAAATATTAATTTATAATCAGTATGTGATTCGTATATTTTCTTATTTTATATCGTTTGCGAAAAATATTTTTCTGTAATCAAAAAATATTTAAAAATAATTATAACAATCACAGAATTTGATATGTTTGAAAACTAAATTAATAAAAATATATGCGTATACTCAATGCACTTACAAGATGGACTAATACAAATGATATAAAAATTTTAGAAAGGTATATTTGCATCATAATCGAATTCAATAGTTTTTTTTGAGATTATTAGAAATATGGAAATCATATTAGCAGATTTTTTTTTTTCAAATTTAGTCAATTTTCGATAAAGTTGAGAAATTTGCTGCTTTTATACATTTTAGGAACGCATGCTTTTATAAATTACAAAATTACTGCTTTATCTAACACAAAAGTAAGAAGCAATAAAATAAATCGGATAATTAATAAAAGGACAATTTAATAAACTGCAATTAAATAATGAATCGAATCTTCCATTCATAATATGCAAACTTCAGAAAATAAATGTGTTTAAATTATTAAGAGGATTAAATAGCTGCACATTTTTTGAAATAATAGATGGAAATTATTTGATATGGTTTGTAACTGTAAAGTCTATTTTTCATAAAGGGAATTTACTTAATTGAAACGCTCTCAACTAAAATAAATTGTCTTACATTACAAATGACTGAATAAACTGTTCTTATCGTAATTCATTTATTTCAAAGATTTATTTCACTGGGAATTCCCTTTTACAACTCTTCCATAAAAGATATTCGAAGAATTTGTTACTAAGGATTTTATTCAACAGAAGATTCCTGAAATATTTCTTAAATTTCAATACTAAACATAATTTCTAGTTAAAATTCATCGAATCCATCGATTGCCAAAATGGTATTTACTTCTCCGTATAAATGGCAATGATTATCATTCTAATTCAAAATAGTATCTTAGAATTTTAAGTAAACTAAGTCCATTCAAAGGAATTCTGGAATTTTCTGCTGCTAGTTGTTGAAAGTTTATTATAATCAGAAATCCGGTTTCATGTGGATTTGCATTTTCATTCAATTATTTCCTGATCAGGAATTGTAAATAAATAGAGCTAGCGATTCATTTGTTGTATTTAATTCTAAATTTAAATATAGATATCTGGATTAAATGCAATATATTTAAAAGTATCTGTGGTGGAACTCAAAATAATGTTTCTTTTTTTAAACTCTTCATTTAAGATATTTTCTTTAAAATGTAATGCACTTTCTTTTATATAACATTATCATCATAATTATAAATCATAATATTTCAGAAAAATATGTTGCCATTCTCACTTGTAATCTTTCAGCGGAAAAGAATTGCACTTGAAATAATGCTTCAAATATTATCCTATTTTTTTATTCTAAAAGTTTTAAAATTAATGAGATTCATATCCTTAATTATATAGTATTTCTCTTAAAATTGTTGATTAATGTTCAAAAAACGAGTTTTGAAAATGAAATTTTATTTACTTTGAATCTACATCTCTTATGGAAATTTCAAAGTATCTTTTTGGAAAACATTAAATAATAATTTAAGACATTTTAAAAATGACTTTTCCAAAAATATTTGATCTCCGTTTTGTTGTATCAAAAATGTTAAAAAAAATGAAAAATAAATTATAAGAATTCATTTATACTAATTCATTTATATAATTATAAGAAAGAATACATTTATATTAATTCTAAAATTATATACTTTAATGCTAAACTCATTCTAAAACTTTAAAAAGATGCATGTTACAGTTAATATTGGGTGAAATATATCACAGATTACTTCATAAAATTATGTTATATGATGAACAGTTGACACTAATCGCATTGAATAAGGAAAAAAAAAAGCAAATTCTATATGAGGGGGAGGAGATATGTATTAATGCAAGGGAAAACAGCTCGAATCGTAACCTTAACATTCTTTCTCACAATCTCCAATTAAGGTCTTATCCCCTCCCCCCCGACGCATAAAATTCTGAACCTTTGGTAAGGGGCAACGAATGCCTTCCTTGGCATTGACATACCTTGGTTACGAAAAACAGAACTTTGGTTTGAGCAATTTTATGAATCTATCTTGACATTAGGAATTTTGTACGTTTTTTTCCGATCGATATTTTATGAAAACCCGACTTTAAATTACAGTGATAGTCACAAATCAGATATCAAATTTTATTAATTGAAATCATTGCGTTTGTAAGTTTTTGTGTTCATGTAAATGTACAGACCGACAGATGGTCATCTGTTGGACAAATTCGACATTTGATAGAATCTACAATTTAGAAGATAGACTTGTTTACCAAATTTTATTTGTATAGCTCTTTAGTTTTTAAAATTATCGAGGTTCACTTATACTTAAAGAGCTAGCAGAGATTTTGTTTAAAATTTGATAAAATCTATTCTGAAGTCCATGTACCAAATTTTATGCATTTAGCTCAAAGATTCTTTGAGGGTTTTTTTTTATTCAAAAAAGACATAATTTTAAAATGTGTTTTTAGAACTCAGAGAGGTAGGTCTTAAACGTGGAGATTCGCCAAAATTTTTAGTTCGAATTTTTTGATGATTAATATGATGAATTTGATGATGAATTTTTTGATGAAAAAATAAGTTTAGCGATATAGTAGCAAAATATATTCATTGAAGAAACTTAGATCAATCAAACCTGTGGAATGAAAATACAACGCATCAAAACAAAACTGAGAACCGTTAACATAATGTTTACTACAGAACTCAAAGAATTTCTTTCTTTGTACAATCGGAAAATAATTAAAATATCGAAATCGCCTTTTACCACCATATTTTATTTCCAAATGCGAGAAACAAGCAAAACAAGAGGTAACTGAGAGTGGTTTATTTATTTTTCTTTTGTTTATTAGTTGGAGTCAAAATACTTGACATCTAAATACAGTTTATAGTAATATAAAATTTTAAATTAATATGAATAACTCTTTTCGCAAAATTTGTTTATTCACGAAGAATCTTATTAAATACCTTTGTAATCAGATAAACATTCTCAGAAATAATATTTTTCATTAAACTATATCAATGATTACTCAAACATAAAATATTAAAAACTTTACCATGAAAAATATGCTTGACTAATTACTGATTTCGTTTTCTGCATACTCTATCATTTACATTCTGGCTTATTTTATTTATATGCGATATTTTTCAACAATCTCGGACTGATTGAAAAATAATTATAACTGTGCCATATTTTGCAATAAAGTACTTATCAATTTGAAATATTCTCGAAAATAACAACACTTGACGGCAACAACTTTCAGTATTTATGCCTTACGTGACATGCTAAAGAATTTTTAAACCCAAGTTTTACTGTCAATTGTCATACATTTCTGAATCAACATCATTTGCTGTGCATTTGTTTATTCTGATGGGTAAAACTTCCTTTGAATAGTCTTTTCAGACACAGATGAAAATCAAGAAAGGGCTCTCCCTTTTCGGAAAGTCCAAGAATAACTTAAGGCTAGAATTATCTTTAACAGTAGACAAAAGCCACTTTTTTTGTCGTGTGACTATTTCAAGCCACATTTTTGCGCAGCAGCTTCTGAGGGTAACGCCACCTGAGCACCTGAAGGCAGAAGTCTGACTTCTAGCTCAAAAGAAGATAGTACACACTCACTCGCTTACACAACCCCTTTTTACTGGTGGGCTCATTCACACACCTCACAGACAGAACACAAGGAAGAGAACAACCATGCCCAAACCAGGACTCGAACCCGGAGCGCCTAAATCAAGCGGAAGACGCGCTACCCCTAGGCCATGACGCCATCACAAAATTCATTGAATGAATTAATTAAGAAATTATTGCACAGGATTGGCCGTATCATCGGGAAAATTGGAAGATCAATCTTCTGTAAAATATTTGTAATTGTAATATTTTGTAGCACGCCTAAGATAAATGGGAACACTACACAAAAGAGAGATTAAAAATAATGAAAACAACACCTAACCAATGATGCTGCTTATAAAACAAATTCGAAAGCTCATATATTTTTAGTTTCTTTTTTTACTTTCTTGTATACGTAGTATACAGAAAGTATGGTAATTGTCAAAATATTCTAACTCGAGATTTTGATGTATCGCCACGTTTTAGATCACCCTGAGTTCGAAAAACACATTTTTGTAAAATGTCATCTGTCTTTCTGTGACTAAGATAACTCAAGAACGCTTTAAGCCAGACGGATGAAATTTGGTATACTGTCTTCACACTAAATTTGCAGATTTCTATCAAATTTTGAGTAAAATTCGTTCAGAGGAAGTCTATCTGTCCGGCTGTTCGAATGCAAGTTAACACGATAACTACGAAACAAATGGATAAGGTTCGATGCATAGATTTAACATCTATGGTGTAGGCATCTGCCAACGTTTGAGCCAACAGGTTGATTTTATGCCGGTCTGTGCTTTCAGAACGCAATGACCTCGTCAAATATGACACGATATATTCAATAAAAATGCTGAATTCATGCCAAAAGTTAATATTTTGTAACTATTGTACGCCAATACCACGCAAGGTATTTACATAGATAACACATTTATTAGAGAGTTTGCGAGAAAGTATTGGTGTGACCACCTCATTGACTTGCTTATGATTTTGATAGAATCTGAACAACATAACCTATCCTTTGATTCCTCCATAAACCTTCCACGTACTTTATAAAATTAAATATATTAAAAGCATCAGAAATATATGTTATTTTTTATTAGCATAGAAAATTTAAATTTCATAGCTACAATTACTTTCTGCTCTAATTGTTGAGCTTGGCAGTGTAATTTTTAAGCCCTGTATAACAAAATGTCTTTCTAATTTTCTTCTGACATACAAAACAATAGCGCCATCAAGAATAAGATTCCACTCCGTTTCGGACTATATTTTTCCACATATGATATGTGTCGTACGTTTCCAGAGTGTGCATTCAATCCTTCAAGCTTTTATTGGGCAGAAAACTTAAAAGTTCTGCTTTTCTCTCAAAGCCGAACTTTTATTCCAAGAAATATGGGAAGTGTTGTCACAAAGGACAATAAACGGTTTCCAGTGACGATGTTTCTCTTGAAGTCTCGGAAAGTATTCAAGTCTGTTTTAGAACTGCATTGTTTTGTGCACGCTGAGTGAAAGAACAGAGGAATAAATTCACTGGAATAAACTGCGTTCGTCGTATCTTCCGACAGCATGACCTAGATGAACAAACTAGTCTCCGCAGAATTGAACACGGGATATATATATGGATATTTTTTTCATTGTTATTGACTGTACTTTGAAGTATTTTTAAGTTTATTTCTAAAAGGTGTACTTATGAAGTATCTAGAAGGTTACAAATCTGTATGTTATTGCAATAGTAAATTACAATAATAATTTACAATAATAAATAATGGCTCCGTAAAAAAATTAATTTTATTTTAATATGAAGATATTTTCGATTTCAGTATTTTTTTAGAAATTTCGACCACTAGGAACACTTTTTGTGCATTTCTTTATTTTCATGCCTTATTAAAAATAATTCTTAAATAAAAAGAAACTTACACGGAAATTTTCTTTAAAATACAGCAAGTTAATCAAATATTATGTATATGTATATGTATATTTTACCACCAACCAATTTAATCTTTTTCCCTCTTAAAACAAATCTTTAAATTTTTGACTATTGAAAGTCGAAAATAATAAAATATTTTCCCAATTTTTTAAAAAAATTTGTGATATGATTTGGAATGTTAATCTTCCATTGTCGAATATTGGCTACAATGCCTACGATGACCATATTGATTTTTATGATAACGATTATGAATTCTTATCAATAGAATAACAATTTTCATTTCCTTTCTATCGATAAAGAAAGAAATTGGATATTAATCCAGATAATTTCTTCTCGGAATATTATACAAGTTATCAAACAAATAGCCCACAACAACCCTGGCTAATGGAATTAAAAATATATAAATTTAACAATTTTGTCGAAATATTTTTTTTCCTTTAAACGGCTTTAAGAATTATTCAATTGATGTAATAGAACTATAATGAGAAAGTTCCCACACTACGTTTTGCACTTAAAATATCTTTAGTAACAGAGCTTACATTACAAAATATATTTTATTTAGTTAAAATATAAATATAAAAAAAGTTTCAGCTAAGGTATCCGACTTTTTTTGAAATTTTTTTATGATCTGAAATTAAAGTCCAGAAGTAAGTCTGAAAATATCATCTGCTAATAAACTAAGTAGATTCTAAAACCGACTTTGTTTTCAATATATGTAAGATAGAACTATAGATACAGTAGTTTCAATAATACACAGCAAATAAAAATGAAATCGGAAGCAGTGGTATTTTTTAAGCAAACATGAGTAATTATATTTTTACCATAAAATTCTCCAAAAAAAATTGATATGTTTATATTAACTCTATACCTATTCAGCCTTAGTTTGCTTATTTTTGATATTTCTGTTATAAAAAATTGTAAACTATATTTGTTTCTAGCTCATATGTATAAACTAATTAACAAATACATTATCTAAATGCGCTTTCTGAAGAATGAATATTCTTCAGAAAGCGCATTTAGTCTTCTTAGCAGGGTTAAGCGCATTCTTAGAAAGCGCATTAGCATTTAGCGCACTGTGATTGATTAACGGAAAACACAAAATCTCAAAATCAATTCAATAAAATTTCATTAAATTTGATTGGCATGCATGCAAAACTTTTACGAGTGCGATAGACCGCGAATTTTAAGATAGCTTCATTTAAACATGTTTTACAGACACTTTTACTTTAAAACATAGACAAATTTTGACAAAAAATTATGTGTGTTACATTTTATGTAATTTTAGCCATATATAGGTGAAAATAAAAATTAAATATTTCTATTATTTTTTTCTTACTTTGCTTTTCCTAACATTGAACATTTAGCCAAAACTTCATTAAATGTCCAGTTTTTTTCAAAACCTAAAGGCAATGACTGTATATTTTCCTATAATAGTGATCTTTCAAGTTTGTTTGAACTATTTGGCGCAGTAAAAAATTGTTTATATATATATATATATTTCAAAACTTGTCTCCTAACTTAGTCGGATACTTTAATAAATTAATTTTATTTTAATTTAAAGAGGGTATTTTCCATTTTAGTATTTTCAGAACCTTTTCAGCCATTTAGAATGCGTTTTATGCGATTACTTAATTATTCAGGCTTTATTACAAAAATTTTAAACAAAAAGAAACTTGTGCAGAAATGTCCTTTAAAATATTATATGCTAATCAAAAATTATGTATGTTTATTTTTAGCACTAACCAATTTGTTTTCCTTTCCTTCTTAAAACAAATCTTTAAATTTTTGTCAGTTAGAAATCGGAAAATAATAATAAAAAATTTTCAAATATTTTTTAATGTGCAAAATGTAAAAAAAAAAAAAAAAAAAAAATGTTTCTATATTTCGCATTTGATACAAGTAAATAATGTTATCAGTGTGGGGCTATGAGTTTTGTATCGTAATTAGGCTCATTCGAAAATGTATGCCCTCATCGTAGAAATATTAAGCTTCGAAGTATTGAACGAATGGCAGGTGCAATTTAAAAACTTACTAATAACGACTGACAAACTTCGCTTACAGCAATAACGAGGGACTTGCATCTAGGTTGGCGAGCGAAATATATCAGGGGACATACCCCTTAGTTTTTAAATGAAACTATTTTATAAAGGAAAATATGGACCATTCCTCCCACCTATTTGACGAGTTAATGCATAAATAAGTTCATAAGGAACTCTACAAACGGAGTGCTAATATAAAATCGGTTTTCGGAGTAATTATCTCCAAACAAAGTTGGGCTCCGTTTGAAAGTGTTGTTGCTTATGGCACTTGCCATGGACAATTCCACTGTTACGAAGAAGCTATCTTAAGCCTGTGGGGTAGCGTCTCTTGCTTTTACAGTAGCGCCATCTAGGGCCAAGAGAACGACTTAGCTGCATTCACGTCACAACTACTTTTACAGGGCGGACTTCATTTACTCATCCACAGATCGTAATTTAAACCTGAATCAGAGAAACATCACCCCTGATCTCTTATCCCCAGTGGTATTACTCTCGATATTGAGGACTTTGAGACCACGACAGATTTATACGCGCGTCAGCCACCAAGCACAACTGGGTTCGAACTTGCAACCTACAGGTCGCGAATCCAACGCTCTACCAACCAGGTAATCCCGGTCCCCGATTGAAAGTTCACAGCAAATAACAATTTTAATTTATTAACTTTTTTTATAAATTTACTTACATTTTTTACGCTGGTCTTTCAAGCTAAACCAATTCATGGATAGATGAAATAAAATCTTTCAATACTTATAAATGTGGAACTTTCACTAAGCCCGAGTCAAATGAAACTTCGTTAGAAACCGGAATTATTTTCTAATCCAAAGGAGCAGAAACAGTTTGATTGGTTGTAGCATTCTTTTTAAAGAAATCCTATTAAAAATTGATTCAATATTTAGATATTGGAGATACAATCAAATGATGTTCTCATTGGGGGCTATGAGTTTTGAATCGGATGTAGGCTTGTGTATGCTCTCATCATGAAAAGATTAAGTTCCAGCATTTAAAGATCGGCCTGTGGAATTTAAAAATTTACTAACTGGAACTGACGAGCATCTGGTACAACATCCGGTATCAATAGCTTCGTAAGTAATGCTCACAAAGCGATTGCTAATATAAAACAGGTAACCGAAATAATTATACAAAATAAAGTTTTGCTCCGATTGAAAGCTAATATCAAATAAAAATTTTAATTCATTAATTTCTCTCACTGCTCAATTTCATGGACAAATGAAGTAAAATTTATTTTCAATCTCTATCTAACAGGGAACTTTCACTAAGCCCGAGTCAACTGAAACTTCGTTAGAAACAGAAATTATTTTCTAATCCAAAGGAGCAGAAACAGTTGGGATCGGTTGTAACTTTCTTTTCATCCAAATCCCACTAATTAGAAAACTAATTTCAAATTAATATTTACTTAGTGACATCGAAGACGGAATAAATCCTCAGTCGCCAACAGGACAAACTTTTGATTCGTTATTGAATTTCTGAATTCAAACATGGTCCAACAAGCATCCTATCTTTCAAGTTTCCGAATTTCGGCCAACATTTCACATGATATATCTAAGTGAACAAACTCCTTCTGCGATAATTGATTTCTTCCACGGCGATTCCTTTATTAAACTATAAAAATAATATCTTCAGTTTCCGTTACAGTTCCTTATTTAATTAAAATGTTATTTAATAAGTTCCCCTCTTATTCATTATGACGCATCGCCTATTCTATAGCACTTTTCCCTGATTCGGAAATGTATCATACGCCTGTTTGGTATATCTCAGTTCATTATTTTCCTGTCTGACAAGGCGATGGATCCAGCCAATCTGTTTCCTTAGGTGATATGTCTAGATCGAGCAGAATTCGCCGTCATCCCGATAAAGAAGATATCGAGATCCTAATAATGTCTCACAGAAAATTGAAACTTTGTGTACAATTTCATCATATTCTGAGAGTGTGGTAAATTTTCCACAATTCTGCAATAGTTTAAGAAATACAGAAAAGTAATTAGTTGGAGTAATTTTGAAATTACCATTCCTTTAGTCAAACGGAATGGAAACCCGAAATTTCCTCACATACTTTTTAATAATAATGTTTTAACCCTCGCCACCCCAGCACAAAAATGTGGCCTATTAGCAATTCTGATTTATATCTTTTATGAGTTCCGTACAAAAAAAACAGAGTGTCTGTGTAATATTAAACACAATGTCAGCACAAAAATAGGTGTCCATGTAATATTAACAACAATGCCATTTGTCGAACAGTAGTTATGGAACAGCATATTAACATGAGATCACTGATGTTTTTTTTTTGGCAATTAGCCATTAGGAGGCGGTTAATACACTCTTATTTATGTGGGAAAATTGCCATCTAATTCTAGTCCATTACTTTAACCAACACATGAAACAAATGTTTATGTAATAATAATAGTATGCTATTTGTCGATAAATAGTTATGATAGTGCTTGTTAACATGTGATCACAGATGATTTTTTTTTGGCAATTAGCCATTAGGACGCGATTAATACACAAGTACTTATGCTGGAAAATTGCAGTCGATTTCTATTTTATCGCCTTAACCTGCACATGAAACAGGTGTTTATTTAATAATAGTAAGCATGGCAATTGTCGAACAATAATTATGAAAGGGCGTGTTAACATGAGATAACTGATGATTTTTTTTCAGCAATTAATCGCCAAGATGCGGTTAATATACAAGTACTTATGCTGGAAAATTGCAGTCTGTTTCTAATTTATGGCCTTGCACTACACATGAAACAGGTGTTGAGCAATAATAATGTCATTTGTCGAACAATAGAATCAATGGTTTGATAATGTATTAACAGTTTTTAACAAAAATGTGTGTATAAAGTTTCTCTAATTCAACAAACTGATAAATTTTGTACATTTATGACTCCGATAAATTGGGGGTTAACCTTCAAACTCTGACATACGAACACGGGTTGTTTAAAGGGGGAAAATTATAATAATTAGACCAGGTCTGATAGAAATTAGAGGGCTACAATAAATAAGGTGTTGCATTTGATTCAATATTCCTTATTTTTCATTATGGGATATATTGTTACGGATTTCTCCTTCTCCCCTCCGGTTTCTTTTTGATAGTGGTAGTGATATTGTGTGGAGAACGCTCAATCAGCAGTAGAAAAACAACGACGTTTATTTACACGAAGACAGGAAAGAACACAGACGACAAATATGTACAGCAGAGACGAATACGTCAGGATTTGGCACACAGCACTTCAGTACTCGCCCCACACAACGCTGACAATCCGCCGTTGCTTCGCTATCCTCCCCAAGACTTGTTACTTGTCGGTGACTCCGACTACTCAACATACGACTTTTTTTTCACAGCTTGAGAGTGCCTGTCTTTTCTGGATGGCGGGGCTAGAATCTTCCAGACCAATCAGGGCGTATCTGGCTGTATCTCGGTTCTTAGTGGATGGATCGTGAAAGTTCTCGAACTTTCCAGCATCATCCATTTTATTCGCCAAATGATCGCCAAGCTCTGAGGTCATTGACGCGGCACCCGCTCAGCATGCACCGGAAAGATCGTACAACGGTCTTTCTTACGATGACAATATTCGTGTTCGGAAGTAAATTCCAGGTTTGTAACAATATCTTCAATCTTGTGTTATAAAGGAACAAAATGCAGACAAATTTGAGAAATTTTGATTCAAATCCATGATCCAACTGAACAAAATTGGCATGTTACATATCATGCAATTCATACGATCGGTCAATGAGTTAGAGCGAATATATAACTTCGTTTTATTTAGTTTGTGAATTTAGAAAACCAATAAATATTGAAGCATAATAAACTATCAAATCAAACTAACTTTTATATAGAAATGAATCGTATCTGTTTTTGACTTTCAATATTTGATTTATAGTCAAAATGGGAATTAAGTTTTCGATTACTTTTATTATCATTTTTATGATATCGCTTTTCATCAAAATACTAATACCTCGAAGATTTTTGAATATTAAATCTGTACTAGTTAATAAAGAAAGATTTCTTTTCTATTTCAACTGAAAAGAATTTCTGGAAACAATTATATTCTAATTTTAGAAACGTACTAAATTTATTTAATTATATGAATAAACAATTCGTCTAGAAGATTACTTTCTGCTGTCATATAAGAAATGAAACTACAAATTATTTCGAATGAAAATGATTTAAAATCAGTAACGCTTGTTTTGACAAAGTATTTTAGTAATTATATTTTATTATTCAATTATTAACGATGTAAATTGAATTTTTAAGAAATAGAAAACAAAATCATGTCTTCAATCATAAATGGCAGAATCATTGAATATGTGTTATTTATTTAAGAGAATAGATTAATAAAATGTTTTCATGAAGAAAAGCATTTTCATTTTTTATAAAAAATTAATTAATTCCAAAGGACCTAATTATATAGCGGAAGAGACCATTCATATGAATCATAATTGATTATAAAATGTAAGCTTAAGCAATTAAGCTTATATTCTACTAATACAATTTTGTTATATATTAAATTATTTTAGATATATCTATTCAAAATATAAAGTTATGATTCATTTAAAAAGTTTAAATATGTAAAACATTAATTAATTTCCAGTTAATTTAATTAATAAATTTCAAATTCATTTATTTAATTTCTAGTTAATTTATTTAATTAATTTATTTTAAAATAATTTAATTAATTTTTAGCAATTTAAAATTTCAAGGAATTTATCAGCAATGGAAAAAAACATTGATTTATATCCTTTTGCATAAAAGTATTCTGCTGTGAATGCTTATAAAACATAAATATCTCAATAAGGATATATCAATAAACTATTTAATGTGCCGTTTATGCTTTTCTAGCAAAGTTTCTACATTCTTGCAGCAAGAAAAATCTTGGCCAACAATTTCAACAGAAAATAAAATTTTTATTTCATTACGCCTTATTCATTTTATAAGTTATTTTAGGATCAAAGCATAAAACAATTTATTTTAATAATTTAACGTAAAAAATTATCGATTATATTAAATGCCTTTAAAACTTTGAAGTTCTCCAGAATTGCATAGTATTTTCCTGATTTTGTTGAAACAAAAGAAAATATTTGATTTAAATTAAAAACTTTTTAACTTACTGCTTAACTTTTTAAAATTCCATGCTGTTTGACAATGTATAATTGATACTAAATGAAAATTTTATACATCATTTAATAGTAATAATTATTATTAATAATAATTTTATAGTCATCCAATAGTATTAATCGAAATTATTTAAGTAAGATATTTTGGAAATTAAAATGATATTTAGAATTAAATGTTCTTTCTAAAGATTAAAGAAGAGATTATTCATTTTGAACAATGGAGCTAAGTAATTTGCAAAAATTTTAGAAAATCCAATTGAAAATGTTATTCTTATCGATAATTATATAAAAAAAGAGACTATATTCACGTTGGAATACTTGAGAAATAAACAGTTTTTCTAAAAAATAATTTTTATAAAAAAAAGTGGAAAACGTCAATTAAATTTCAATTTCGTCTCATTTAAGGAAAAACGGCCACTGTTGGATTTTTTACATCTTTGAATAATTGTTAAATAAAGTAAAGTCTAAAAGTTGTAAAGGTTGTAAACAAATTAATGTCTAAAAGTCCTAATTGTTAAATAAAAAAAAAAATCCTAATAATGTTAAATCAAAAAAATCCTAATAATGTTAAATAAATAATGTTAA